>NC_079518.1:42500-342500 GCF_000801105.2 Raphanus sativus | reverse complement strand
GATCACTATATTTTAGGCTCATTTAATAAATGAGTTTAATGATCGAGCTTGAAAAAGATCACGAGTTATATGAACGATCGTTAATGAACATGAGCTGACTCATGAGCTCGTTCATTTTTTATGGAAAAAGATAATTTTTATATTTATCATATTTATTTTTAAAACTAAAATGTAAAATATACATAAGTAATATAGGAGTAAAACTTTTAAAAGTTATCTATAGTTTTTCCGAAGAAAGAAAAAAAAGACTATCCTGTTTAGAAATTATCAAAATCTTCTATATAAACCCACGTTAACCATATCATCTCTCTCACAAATTTCATTGATCTCAAATTTGACATACGTCTCCTCTCACTTTGCTTATCGTAACTCAGAACTCACGGTAAGTTATTTATGATTAATAGTTTTATTAAATTTTGAATAATATTATAGAAGTAATTTTATCGATGTTTAATTTAATATAGTTATAATTATTTTGCGTTAGATCACGAGTTAGCTCATTTAACTCATGATCTAGATGATCCGAGTACGAGTTTACATATTGAAGTTCATATAATAAATGAGCTGATCTGAGCTAACTCATGAAAGAGCCGAGCTTACTATGAGCTGAGCTGAGCTGAGCGAGCTAGATCATTTTGACACCCCTTAATGCATTATAGATGAATTACAGTTTTGAGTTATCCTTTTACAAAAATCACTAACTCAACTGATAACTCAACGTCAAACAAAATTTCATGTAACAGAAGTTGAATTATGTTTTCTTTTGGTTTTACGTCAGTTATTATCATACAGTTACCTTTTTAATTTTAACAGTTTTTAAGAGATACATTCATAGTTGTCTCACGTGAACATGTATTTTATACAGCTGTTTACTAGTTAGTCCATTTACAAACTATTATTTCCATTTAAACTATCTACAATTATTTATATAATTTTAATTGCTAAATCTATTTGGTAATTAAAGGTTTATACATACATAAAATTATATGTGTATATATATATATGTGTGTATATTATGGTATGATATTATATTTCTTTAACTTTAGTTTAATTTATTTTACTTAATTTAATATATTTAAATTTAATCAGTTTGTTAAATTTATAATAAATTTTATTATTATTGTTATTTTTATTTTTTGTTAACATATTAAGCTAATAATTTTTTTATTATTATTGATGTTTATATTTATTTGTATATACCACAACTTATACAATAAAAATGTTAGCCGTCGCTAATTACCAAAATATTATGATTTATGTTTTTACCGCAAACTCACTATATAAATCTATAGTTTTTACCATATAGTGTTTACAACCAGTTACATAAAATTATAAGTTTTATTGTAAATCAATTTTAATTCAACTTGCCACCAAACCGAGCTTCAATCTCAATTTGATTTATTAAACCTTTGGGTAGAAAACTTTTTATATCAATGATTAGTTTATAAATTTGTATTCTGTAATGTGGGTGTATCTAATTTGAACCCAAAAAGTGGTTACATTTAAATTTGTTTATATTGTTGAAGGTTTTAAATTATAAATTATAAATTAATCAGTTGATAAATACGTTTTGGTTTAGTATCAAGTCAACTAGTTCGGTTTGGTTATGTCAAACCGAACTAGAACCAAACCGAACTCGTTATATGTAGAGTGGAAGCAGAGGAACCGAACATAGCTTCCACCGAGAAAGATTGTTCCTGTCTCCGACGACAAACCAGACCTACGTGCGACAGATAGAGGGAGAGAAAAATGGGTTTCTTCTCGTTTCTCGGAAGAGTTCTCTTCGCTTCTCTATTCATCCTCTCCGCTTGGCAAATGTGAGTTCTTCTATTATTTTCGAATTCTCTCCGACGAACCTTCTATATTACGAGATCTGATTTGATTGAGAAACCTTCTCAAAAGCTGTTTGATTTGGTATAAGCGCATCTAGGTTAGATCTAGTGCACTTCCTAGCTGATGAATCTAGTCTGAATTTTGAGTACTTAATCTTAGGATCCAGATCTCTTTCCTCATAAAGATTGATCCTTTGAATCCCTTAACCGTTGTTTCAGATCAACTCCTATCAATGTTTTATTTCCTCATTGTTGGTCTGTCTGCGTATGTATTCATCCCTTAGAGAGGACACACAAAGATGTTTTTTTATTGGATTCTTAGGGAAAAAGTTGGATTCAACTTATTAGTCTTGTCGAATCATATTTACTAAACTACACCCGATCGATTCGTTTTGGTACTTCTTAATAGGTTCAGTGACTTTGGATCTGACGGTGGTCCAGCAGCTAAAGAGTTGGCTCCAAAGCTTCACCTGACCAAAGCACATCTCTCTTCCAGATTAGGAGTAGCATTTCCCGACATTGAGGTATTGCCTTGATCTTTATATCTATTTATGCTGTCTATATTAATGTTTGGTCTGACTGGGAGAACGATTTTTAATATTTTTGGAAAAGGTGAAACAAGTCGTATGGGCAATTGTTGCTCTGAAAGGACTCGGAGGCTTACTCTTTGTTGTTGGCAACGTCTTTGGTGCCTATCTTCTGGTTAAGACTCACTTCATTTCTGTTTATAAATATTCAAAGCTTAGCTTAGTTGTTGTATTGAACCTTTGGAATTTCAATTCTTTGTTTCTTAGGCTTTCTACTTGGTGGTCGTTAGCCCCATCTTATATGATTTCTACAACTATGGACCTCAGGACCGCGAGTTCTCTCTTCTCTTTACTGAGTTCTTGCAGGTTTGTCTATTCATTTACGCATTTTTTTTCTTTTGGTTATATGGCCTATTCTCATTCTTTTTTGGATTGTAATGTTTTATGGCAGAGCGTTGCGCTTCTTGGGGCATTGCTGTTTTTTATCGGAATGAAGAATGCAACGACAACCTCCTCCTCCTCCTCCTCCCAGAGGAACCTGAAGAAGAGGATACCCAAGCCTAAAGCTGCTTAGAGCTCTTCTTCTGGTCTCTTCCGCACAAATGTGTTGAGGCTTTTAGAACAACAGCTTCTGATGTCTTCAAAAGCTCTGCCTTCTGTTTTTTTCTTCCCTTACAACTTTTGCTTCTTTTTCTACTGTGGGATTCTAGAGTTAGCCACATTTTGTAATTTCTCTTCTGGCTTTTATTTTATTTTGGAATCTAAGAGTTTTCTTTTGTTAGAGGATCATACAATTCTCTCTTTTTTTAATATTAATTTTGGTTCATCTGTTTTGATAAATTCTATCAACTGGCAACCAAAGGTTAGAAGGAAGTCTTTTTGAGGGTCATCTGCTTCTGCTTGTGATAAGCTAATTGTGTGTTGGTCTTACAGAACTTTTTTTCTTCAAAAGATTGTGCGTCTGATACATAAAGTAAAAAAAAAGTTTATGTACACTTAATTTACTCGAGTTACAATGGTGCATGATGCCTACATACATTCTTTTCTTCTTTCTCTTTCTTTCCTTTTCTAGCCAATAAAGCATGCATTCTTACCTGGCATTTTTGAAAAAGCAAGATATTTGTTTTGCCTGAACAAGGAGGAAATGTACAGAAAAGGGAGAGAATCAGCACGTGTTCTTCACCCGACACGTACAGTTCATTATTAATGCCTTGAGATAAATAAAAAAATCAACAAAAATTTTGCACCAGCCGGAATCGAACCCGGGTCTGTACCGTGGCAGGGTACTATTCTACCACTAGACCACTGGTGCTTCTGTTAACTTTGTAAAATTAGAATTTCTCATTTGCTACAAGGATAATGCTATAAGATTCCGTTCAAACACTTCAATTAGTAGTTGTCCGTAATTGTTGGGTAGTTTATAAACTTATAGCCTGTAGGTTGCTTGCACTAAAATTTACAAGGCCAGTAAAAACACATATAATTATATATATATATATATATATATACTTGCATGTGCATACATGGATAAAAAATATTTTCCTTCGTTTATTTGTGTGGTCGATCATATAGTATTTGAGCTAGCAAATAAATCCTGTACAATGGAAAATTTAATACTATGGTATTTTTAGGTGATTTTGGTTCCAATAAGATGCTCTAGTACTCAACACATGTTTTGAATACAAACACATAGATGGAGTGTCTAACTAAACCATGTCTACAAAAGGAAAAAAGAAACAAATTCATGTAAGTAGGTCAAGATAACGGGCAAACATAGCGTGTTAGAAACGAATGCATTTTCTTCAGCCTAGTTATCATTGTTGAATGCATTTTTGTTTCAAGTTAAACTTTTCCTAGGCTCTAGCCAAGTAATTAATCATTGGCAACGCAAATTCGATTTGATCATATTAATAATAATAACAACTTAACACTATTTATGAAATAAAAATTTAAAACTACTTTTGAAAACATTCATAATACAAAAACATCTAACATTGATTAATAAAGTATTAAAAATTCATATTTTATACTATTTTCAAGCAATTTTTTTATATATAAAACAATATAAATATATTTTTTTCCCTGACTTTTGTCATTTATCATTCAAAACCAGTTAATTTTCTGATATGTATAGACACACTATACAGTCACTTTATTTGACAGTCATTAAAAGAAAAGAATCTAATAATTAATAGATTTGGGTAAGAGTCCACGTAGGGGAAGGTGTCGTGCTCGTGTTGTGTTCCAAACGAAAAACGTCTATGTTCTCTTCATGCACCCTCTATGGGCCCCACCCATTTCTTTCTTCAGTCTCCTCTCTCACAATTTACTCGCAGCAGAGTCCAGTCCTCTCCTCCTCTCCCATTATTTACTCTCACACACATATCTCTCTCTCTACCATTCTGATAGAAGGGGAGTGATAGAATCAAAGAAACCCACAAGTGATTAACCCTTTTTTCTTCGTGAAGACTTACATTCAACCGGAAAACAAAGGAGACTTTCGCTAATCCTCGCATAATACTACTACTAGCAGTTGCAGGTAACTATTTCTGAAATTTTGACCAAAAAACTATTTCTGAAATGCAACATCAAATTTTGAGAATTGTCGCTATTCCTCATCTGATTCTGGCTTTGTTGTTATTGTTCTTTGTTCATATTTTTGGTGAGAGTAAAATAAATCTGGTTGGTGAATGTAAAAAGAAAACTGGTTGGTAAATGTGATGTAAAATATTTCAATTAAACTTTAATTACATCGAACAAGTGTTTGTACTTTTGTCTGATTTTGATTTTCACCACCTTCATGTAAAAGTCTTTGGAAGTCTCAACCTTTGACTCATATTGAATTAAAAAAAAAAACTCATCTTTTTATATTTTATCTTCAGGAAGAGTAACGATGTTAAAGACATTGTTAGTTCACGGGCTCTTGTTGGTCTTCTTCTTCTTCTTCTTCTTGACCAGCTCCGTCGCCGGCGAAGAAAACGACGGCGGCTCGTCGATATGCAACTGCGACGACGAAGAGAGCTACTTCAGCTACGAGGGAATCCTCGAATCTCAAAAAGTCGGCGACTTTCTAATCGCGGTCGCTTACTTCTCCATCCCCATCGAGCTTCTCTACTTCGTGAGCCGCACCAACGTCTCCTCGCCTTACATTTGGGTCGTCTGCGAGTTCATAGCCTTCATCGTCCTCTGCGGCATGTCCCATCTCCTCTCTGGCTTCACCTATGGACCCCACTGGCCTTGGGTCATGGCTGCTGCTACCGTCTTCAAGATGTTGACCGCGATCGTCTCCTTCCTCACGGCCCTCTCGCTGGTCACTCTCTTGCCGTTGCTACTCAAAGCTAAGGTTCGAGAGTTCATGCTGAGTAAGAAGACTAGGGACCTTGATCGCGAGGTTGGTCTTATAATGAAACAGACGGAGACTGGTCTGCACGTGCGTATGCTCACTACTAAGATAAGGACGTCTCTGGACCGTCACACGATACTCTACACGACGCTTGTGGAGTTGTCGAAGACTCTGGGGCTCAGGAACTGCGCTGTTTGGATCCCTAATGAGATCAAGACGGAGATGAATCTTACTCACGAGTTGAACGGTGAGAATGTGGGTGGTGGTGGCGAGTTTTCGATACCGATCACTGAGTCTGATGTTGTGAGGATTAAGAGGAGCGAAGAGGTGAACATGTTGAGTTCCGGCTCCGCGCTTGCCTCGGTGACTAGCCGAGGCAAGCCGGGCCAGACGGTCGGGATCAGAGTCCCGATGCTCCGTGTTTGCAACTTCAAAGGCGGGACGCCGGAAGCTATCCACATGTGTTACGCGATCTTGGTCTGCGTGCTTCCCTTGGGGCGGCCGTCGTCGTCGCGGAGCTGGAGCTACCAGGAGCTGGAGATCGTTAAGTTCGTGGCTGATCAAGTCGCGGTCGCGATCTCTCACGCCGTGATACTCGAGGAGTCTCAGCTCATGAGGGAGAAGCTCGCGGAACAGAACAGAGCGCTTCAGGTTGCGAGGGAGAACGCGATGAGGGCTAACCAAGCGAAAGCTGCCTTCGAGGAGATGATGAGCGATGCGATGAGACGTCCCGTGAGGTCCATTTTAGAGTTGCTTCCTTTGATAACGCAGGACGGGACGTTACTCGATGAGACGCAAAAGGTTATCGTCGATGCTATGGGGAGAACCGGGGAGTTGCTGTTGCACCTTGTGAACAATGCGGGAGATATAAATACGAGCCGAGCTGGAGAGGCGCATTGTTTCAGTTTGCGTACGGTTGTGAAGGAAACGGCTTGCGTGGCGAGGTGTTTGTGTTTGGGGAACGGGTTTGGTTTCTCGACGGATGTTGATAGAGCACTGCCTGATTACGTCGTGGGTGACGCTAGGAAGGTGCTTCAAGCGGTGTTGCATATGCTCAGGGGTGTAATGAACCGGAAGATCAAGGGGAATGTGACTTTCAAGGTTGTACCGGAGAGAGGAAACTCAGAAGTTGTGAAAGAGAGCCAAGAAGCGGCTTGGCGACAGTGCTATTCCAGAGAATACATTGAAGTTAAATTCGTATTTGATGTAGAAAATGGCGAAGAGAGTAGTAGTAGTAGCAGCAGCGTTAAGGTTCGACATTTTTTTTTTGGTCTGTTATTGCACGTAAAATATGTTAATGGGCTCTTGTTGTTTTTTGACAGTTCATGGAAGGGAACGTTTTGGTAGTGGAGGATGGTGAAGGTTTGGTGAAAAGCCTCTCGGTTGTGTTCCGGTTCCAGCTCCGGCGATCTATACAGTCACGAGGCGGTGGTTATTCTGGAGAAACTTTTAAAACATCAACGCCTCCGTCTACTAGTAACGGTCATTGGCGCCAGTAAAGGGGGGGGGATATGTTAGAGCAGAAGAGAGAGTGATAAAAGGGTTAAGAATTTCAGAGATGAGGGATAACTAAAAAGTGAAAACGGTGTCGTGTTTAACTAGGTTTAACCTGTTATTATGTAGGCAGGCAAAAGGCATGGTTTCAGACTTGTTACCCCGGTAGATAACAGAATTAAAAAGTTGAATATGTCGGAGGATGTTTTTTTCCTCTTTTTCTTTCTGTTATTGTCACATCGGTGTCGTTATTAAACGTTTAAAGGAAGATAACTAATTAGACATAAAAAACGAAAACGGATTAAGATTAACAACTTATCACAAAGCCTATTAACTCCTTTGTAATAATATTACTAAAATAATGATGTTTTAGATTAGCTATCTTTAAACATGGAATCAGACCACGTAAGCTCACTGGACTTTTTAAAAACTTCATAATCACTGAAATTAAGATGTTTGAAATTCATATACCATAAGTATTTTTTTGACATATCCAATTAGGTTCAACCAGTGATGAGTTATTAACTGTAGTTGTATTAAAATTAGATTAATGTAATTTTGTTATGGACTATTATCCAATTGGACGAGTGCGGCCAAAGAAAAACAATTAAGAGTTACTAATTTTATTTTAATAATAATAAATAATTTTAAGGTTTTTATTTATTTCCTGGAGCTGATTCGTGCGACCTCTCTCTCTATATATCTCTCATTCATTCTTCCGTCGTCATTTTTGCTCGCTTGGTAGAATCTAATTGGAGCAGCTCCCATTCAACAAAAAAATAAACCTCTCTTTTGCTCTTTCCATCCACCATCAACAGGTTCGCTTCGATCTACACCGATTCACCGTTAACGCCTTTCAATATCGCTCCCCTTTGCTGTTCTGATTTCGCGATTGACAGTCTTAAAGTTTTCTCTCTAATCAGAGAGCCGTTTTTTTAATTATCCGATCGTTGATTTCATATTGGGTTTTGTTAGGTTTCATTAAAATTGGCGCGGGTTTTCTATTGGAGATTGTGTTGCTGATTGAAATCAATTGGTCTTCCTCCAATTCCAGCTGATTTTTTTTTCGTGCAACCATCTGTTGATTGAAATTTAGGGTTTATTATCTGATGTTGGCTCACTGAGAAAATGAATTACGGATTTAGAATACTTCGCTGGGATTTGATGAAATTGGCACAGTTCAAGAGAGTCAGATCGCTGAGTATGATTCAGTTATAAATGAATTGTTTACACGCTTGCCTTCTCCTTTGTCCATTTTTAAGTGATCAAATCATTTGCTTTTGTCTGCTACTCTTATTCATTTACACTGATAACTAACTTGTCAAATTATATGTCTTATTAATTTATCTGCTCCATTTTTTTTTCAATTTTTTTTTTAGTTAAAGGGGAGGGAGCTTTGACGAAAAAGAAAAATCATACTGGGGAATGACAGAGACTGTTAATGGAGATTCTGGAGTGGGACGATCAGTAGAGGGGGGGAGTTCAAATGGACATCACAGTCTGTCACGAGAATCACTCTCTGAGTGGCGGTCTTCTGCTCAAGTGGAGAATGGGACTCCATCCACATCTCTCTCTTACTGGGACACCGATGGTGATGAAGACCATGGTAGGTGTTTTTCACTCTTTAAGACTTGGTTGTGGCTATCTTCAAAATGAACTTCTTCATACTTTTGTACAAACTGAAAGTGGTTGGACAGATGTGTCTTCAATGATGCAGTTGACTCTCATTTCTAAATTGTTCTTTTCGGAAAGTTTGTATCGCATCTAAAAAACTGGCTACTTCCTCTCTTATGTGTATGATATCTGTGTGCCTTATGTATTTATACATTATGTGTTTTCAGCTGCTTTTTGTAATTTTTTTTTTGTCCAGGTCTTAAACCTTCTCAGTTATTTGGAAAGCATAAATGGAAGATAGAGAAATTCTCAGAAATCAAGAAAAGGGAGCTCCGTAGCAATTATTTTGAAGCTGGCGGCTACAAATGGTACCATTGCATATTTTAATCTTTCTCATCCTTCAATTTTGTCTCACAATAATAACTTGGGATCTTGTTTTAAGGCTCTGTTTTCTTACCTTATCTTCATTGTGTTCAGGTATATTTTAATTTATCCACAAGGATGTGATGTTTGCAATCACCTCTCCTTGTTTCTCTGTGTTGCAAACCATGATAAACTTCTTCCAGGTTAGTAGTTCTCTCCACTGCTCTGCATGGTCCCCTTTCTCTCTTTGGATACCTTGTCATGTAGTTCTTTTGCTGTCTTTTTTTGGAACAGGCTGGAGTCATTTCGCTCAGTTTACTATAGCTGTGGTGAATAAAGATCCAAAGAAATCCAAATTTTCAGGTGACTTTTTGAGTCTTAATATGCTTCCCCCCGTTTAAATATATGCAGACAACTGAACTCACCTCTTGCAGATACACTTCACCGGTTTTGGAAGAAAGAGCATGATTGGGGCTGGAAAAAGTTTATGGAGTCAACTAAGTTACAGGATGGGTTCATAGATGATTCCGACTCTCTGACAATTGAGGCTCAAGTTCAGGTGATCAGGTAATGCAAAGTTGACTGTGTTAGAGCCTGAGAAAAAGATTACCACGTCCAATTTTCCATGCTAACATTCACTTACAGCTCCACCAGTTCATATTTTCTTTGTTTTCACTTATTTATGTATTGTTGATAATATTCCTTTAACTGGTTCTTGCAGGGAAAGGGTGGACCGACCTTTTCGCTGCCTTCATTGCGGTTATAGGAGAGAGCTTGTTAGGGTGTATTTGTCAAACGTAGAGCAAAACTGCCGACGTTTTGTGGAAGAGAAAAGAAGCAAGCTTGGGAGGTTGATAGAGGACAAGGCAAGATGGACGAGGTATTTCACATTGCAACTTATACCCGTAGCTCTCTAGATTCCGAAATGTAGTCGTAGTGTAGTTGCAATTTTTGAAGAAAAGTGAGCAAGAACTAGCTGTGGTTACTTTTCCCCTGAGGAAACCTTGCTATGTTCAGAATGTCCACCATGCGTTTGGAGTCCCAACATAAATTTGCTTTAGTTTTAGAAATATTTTTTTTTTCGTGGTTGTGGCTCTCCACCATCTCTGATTTACAAATATTGATAGCCAAGGAACTTGAGATGATGGGAGGGATAATCCCTTAACGAAGATGTAGGAAAATTTTCTTAGTTCACACACACTTGTTGAAGCCCAGGATTTACACCAATCTAGTAGAGTATTGTTGCCTTACGTTTATATTTCTTATGTTGTCTTTTTTTTTCCTCTCAACTTGAGGAATTTTGCCTAAAAAGGAATGGATTATCATTTTTGGTTGCAGCTTCGGTGTTTTCTGGTTAGGAATGGACCAAAACTCTAGGCATCGGATGTCTAGAGAAAAGATGGACGTAATCCTAAAAGGAATTGTAAAACACTTCTTCATAGAAAAGGAAGTTACATCCACTTTGGTGATGGATTCCTTGTATAGTGGGTTGAAGGCTCTTGAAGGCCAATCTAAGAGCAGGAAAGCTAGGCCAAGATCGTTAGATGCCAAGGAATGGCCAGCTCCGATTGTTAGTGTGGACAAAGATATGTTCGTATTAGTTGATGATGTGCTTTTACTCCTAGAGAGAGCTGCTCGAGAACCATTGCCTCCAAAAGAAAATAAAGCCCCCCAAAATCGTACAAAGGTCGGTTTCGTGGGTTGTGTATATTCATATATTTTTTTCTGAAATTCCATTATCTGTGATTCTCTCTGCATTAGTTTTTTATTTCTTTTTCTCTTCTGTCTTATCCATTTTTCTGTTTTAGAGGTCTTGTTGCATTGTCCACTAGAAATTTACATGTATTGAGATAATTGTTTTTGTTCTTCAATGCAAATCTAGGATGCCAATGATGGAGAAGAGGTCAGCAATGAAGCCGTTGAGCGTGATGAGAGACATTTAACTGAGTTGGGCAGACGAGCTGTGGAGATATTTGTTCTTACCCATATCTTCAAGTAACAATCCGTAACTATGTTTCTATACGGTATTCCATTGTGTTCTTCCTTTCTATTCTTATGTGTAGTAAGTACTTCAATATCTCTGACAACTACAGCAGCAAAATCGAGGTTGCATATAAAGAAGCCATTGCGCTAAAAAGGCAGGAAGACTTAATTCGTGAGGAAGAGGAAGAGTGGTTAGCAGAAACCGAACAGAGAGCCAAAAGAGGAGCAGCAGAGAGAGAGAAGAAATCTAAGAAGAAACAGGTGTGATACTTTCTGCTCCTTCTGCATGTCCTATACAGCTTGGTGGATGTTGATAAAAGTTTTCTTTGGTTGTTGGACATTCATAGGCAAAGCAGAAACGGAACAAAAATAAAGGGAAGGACAAAAGGAAGGAAGAAAAGGTGACACTAGCAACACATGAAAAAGATCTCGAGGAAAAGGATTCCGTTACAGAGAAAGCACAACCCTCAGCTGAGAAGACTGATACTCTTGGAGATGTGTCCGACATATCTGATTCTGTGGATGGTTCAGCTGACATTCTTCATCCTGATTTAGAAGATGGGGACAGTAGTTCTGTTCATTGGGATGCCGATGCTTTGGAAATTCATCCTCCTCAATCAGAAGGGAGCAGCAGAGGAAGCGGCATTTCCATATCTACACCCAATGGAATTGCAGAAAGAAAGAATCAATCCACTATGGATGATAGTTCCTCGACTTGTTCTAACGAATCTATCCGGTCGGGTGTTACCAATGGGTCCTACAAAGGGAATATCCCAAACCAGAAGTCGCCAAACAAGTAAGTCTGTTTTGACCTTCCCTTCTTTTGTCTGTTCTGATTCCTAATGATAAGACACCTTTGTGATTTTGCAGAGGAAAGAACCAGCAAGTAAAAATAATATCTGATGCCTGCAGTTTAGTGACAGAAACAGATGATGATCAGCCAAAGAGTCAAAATTCTTCTTCCGAATCTGATTGGGTTGTTGTCTCCCACATCCAGGACTCGGAGAGCTCTCGGAATCGTAGACCCGTTGGGAAGGTTTGTGGTCTCACTCATAAGTTTTAGTGTTGGAAACTATTTACATCATAGAAGTGAGATTTTGACTGATTGAATTAATGCATGCATATTCCTTTTTCAGCAACGCAACATAGCTCAAGTCACTGTGAACTCAGTTGACATGAATCGACCTGAAGAGAAAAGCGATGCTGTACTTTCTTCTCCAAGAATTTCTGCCAAGAATCATTCACCGTTAACTCAGACAAAGCCGGAGAAAAGGAGCGTTTCAAACGCAGACGCTGTTCCAAACAAGAAAGTAACGTCAGCAACTGGACCACTTTCGTCAAGACAGGTGTCCCCGCCATCTTCAGATATTCAGTCGGAAGCTGTTGGTCTCAAAGCTGATATGCAAAAGATCACTGCACCGAAACAACCTGCAACAACAACAGCTATAACAAGGCCTTCTAGTGCTCCAATACTCCCTGCGATGCGACCCGCCCCTGTTGTCGTCTCCACCTCGGTTCAACCTACAACATCACTTCCTCGGTCGGTTAGCTCAGTTGGTCGTCTAGGTCCAGACTCTTCATCACACAACCAACAAACTTACACTCCTCAATCCTATAAGCACGCAATAGTCGGCAACTCTGCTGGTTCATCATCTAGTTTCAACCACCACCCAGGCTCCCATGGAGTTGTCCCAACCACATTGCCGTCAGCATCTTACACACAAACACCGGCTTATCAGTCGAGCTTCCCTCTCAGTCAGGATGGGCTCTTTCAATCAAGGAGTTTAAATTCTGTACATACCGGTATGAACAATCGTTACACACCCGCTGTGACTAGCAACAGTTCTCTGAACCATACTGATACTGAGATGGCGCGACAACAAGCACAAAGCTTGATGACCGACGAGTTCCCTCACCTCGACATCATCAACGACCTGCTGGAAGATGAAAACTGCAGCAATATGGTGTATAATGGAAGCATATACAATTCTCAACCCCAGCTGTTCAACGGTCAATATTCTTACCATGGTGGTGATTTAGGCATATCAGGTGAGTTATTGTCCAGTGGCAGGTCCAGGAGTTTTGGAGATGAAGGATTCCACTACATGCCACGTGGACCATATGGAGAGACGCAGTGGCAAATGGCAAACATGGACTTGTCTTTACTAGCTATGAGGAATAGTAGTAACATGGAAGACACAGCATCATACCGTAACACATACTTTGGTTTGGACTCTTGGAATCAGAGTTTTTCTTCAGGGACTAATGGCTACACTGAGTTCAGGCCGTCCAATGGTCACTGAGTGCAGCATTAATCTCTGCCTCTTGTGAGGACATGAAGATGGATTATAGTTTTTTCAGGTATTTGGGATTTGTAATGATTTTACTAAACAGGAAAAAGAAATCATGAAAATACAATTTGTGTAAAGAGAGTTGTCTTTGTCTTCCTCTGCGTTTCAAATGAATAATCTTTTGCTTTTATATAAAAGATAGAGATTTCGCATTTCTATAAACAATAAAGTTATTGCTCTGGATGTTCTTGTAAGTTTTATATAAATAACTATAATCAACCTCCTCTTTTTGTAATAAAGATGGAACTCAAGAATTAACTTCAGTTGATATTAGTATATAACATATGGTTAATTATCTTTGTCTAATTTGTATAATGTATGTGTTGTAATTTTGTCTAAATATTTGCCTAACCTCCTGACTAGTTCTTTACAGAATAATTCGTGTGGCCAATCCTTCAAAATCTGATCAAATAAAAAAAACACTCATAATCAATTATCCTTGGAAAAGCCATACGAGAGATAGAGAGAAAAAAGGAAAAAAAACATGAACCTAGGATCGGTTACGCGGTATCTTGAGGGAGAAGTAATTGAGAATGATCAAAAGGACAAGGAATCAAAAGTTGCGAAACTACCATCCAGATTCATCGAGCGATTCGTGATGAAAGGTATAAAAGTAGATTTCATGGAACCTGGTCGAATTGTCTGCTCCATGAAAGTCCAACCACATCTCCTGGTAAAATATATATATCTTTTTGTTTTAAACCTAAGTTTTCAAAATTTGGGATGTGAAACTCGATCAAAATCCCTTTTCATTTTGGTAATTTTGGTGGTTTTGAGGAAAGAACGCAGGAAAATTCTTACATGGAGGAGCAATGGCGACAGTGGTGGATTTGATAGGAACAGCTGCAATTTACACAAACGTAGATTCAGATCTGGCGGAGGGAGTGTCAGTGGAGATCAATGTTTCATACCTTGATGCTGCTTTCCTTGACGTAATTAAGATCATCATAATAATATTCTTCTTTTTTTGTGTTGAGAAAGAAACGAAATTCATATTAGTGTCATTATCACAGGAAGAGCTAGAGATTGAATCGAGGGCACTGCGTGTGGGTAAAGCTGTTGCGGTTGCGAGTGTTGAGCTGAGGAGGAAGAAGAATGGTAATATTATTGCTCAAGGTCGCCATACTAAGTACCTTGCTCCCCGTCCTAAGCTTTGAATGAATTTTAATTATTTCTTTACTATATCTCTTTCTTTTACCTCATGCAAATAAGAATATCAGTTTGTTTTTTATCTGATCATGCATGAGTTTGCGTGAATCAGATACTTCATAATAATAATGCTAATAAAACCCCAGGGATCTACAATATTTGTAATGGCCATCTTTGTTGGTAACTTAGAATTTGATTATGTTGCATCTCTGTTTTAGTTTCGCATCATGATTCATATTACTTTGTGTTTTTGCGTTTGTTCATGTCTGCAAAATGAACAATTAGTTTTCTTCTTCTGAAAAACTTGATGTGATTCTCATCAGTGATGATGAGATAGTCCTCTCACAGATCAAAATAAAACATGCATGTGGCAAAACAAAAAAGAATTAACTTTTCTTTTTATTTCCTTTTTAAGATATTGTAAAAATAAATTTGAAATTTTCTTTTTTTTTAATTCTCCTTTTCTTCAGCCACCAAAATATTGTAAAAGAAAATTGAACTAATCTTTACTTAATCTTTTTGTTCTATTAAAAAAGTTAATTGACAAGTTTGAAAGTGGCATGTATCATTCAATTTTTTTTATAGAAACATCTTTAAAAAAAATTCTTTGTTGTTTCGAGAGCAAGCGGTTGAAACAAAAATGAATTATCACAACTACTATTTCCCATTATTTCTACAACTGTTTCCACCTCTAAACTCACCTGTGAAATTATACTATAAATAGTTACAATTCTTCTCTTGAAATTCACCTATCACCGATATTCACTTCCAATTATGTGTAAAGAACATCAAACATATGCATACATTTTTCCGCGTTTTTTGGTAGATCATAGTTTATACTTTATACAAATATCAAAGTTAAGAAATTTTATGTTCCTGGATATGTAATGTGTTATATTTTCTTCTATTGAATTGTGACACTCTTCCTAAATTTGCAGGCAAAACATGTGATTATCATGATCTCACTGCTTCACGAGTCCATACATTTCCTCAAGAACAGTTCCTGGTACAAATATAGTGCATTCATACCAAACTATAATCCAAGAGATGTTGCCAATGTAAGTCTTTATCTGAAGTATAAAAGAATGGATCTCAATCATCGTATGGAACCTTGGTATAAAGGTTTCCAAGGATCAGTAAAGAAAGATGAGTGATAAAGCTAACGTTTATACAACCATTGGTGAATATCAAGTTGAAGGAAAAATCATACGTATAACAGAGCTACCGATTGAGACATGGACTGATAACTATAAGTTGAACTTAGAGAGAATGAATATAGATAGCGGCCCTTTCTTCGAGGTAGAATACTGTAAAATGCTTAAAATCAAAGACTGATTTTATTCTAGTATGATTCTTTCCAACTCTTATTCATATTTGTGCAGAAGATACTGGTGCATGGTGATGATAGGTTTGTGTACTTTGAGTTTCAACTGAGTGAAGAAATCATGATGATGGCTAAATAAGAAGGTTTGGAGAAAAAGTTGAAACTCACATCGATCATAACAACAACAAACATGCGCCTTTTAGATGAAAACGGAGAGCCAAAGTTATACAAGTCTCTCGAATTAAGTAAGTCAAAATCCTAAGTTACTCACTTTTTGAAATGACCGTTTTGGTCGGTGGCAAGGGACGACGCAGTGGATCTTGAACTGATTGAAACCCAGACCGGTCTCAAACTTGATAGAAGCATATGCGTTTAAGGAGACTGATGTTATTTACAGAGTTCTTAATTCTAGAGGTCACCATGATGATATGCTTCAAACTGCTGAACAGGTTCACCAATCATCTACCGATGCTGCATCGTCTTGTCTAGTAACAGCATTAAACAATGGACGTGATGTGATAATGGATGGAACCTTATCATGGGAGCCATTTGTGGAACAAATGATCACAATGGCAAGAAACGTTCACAAACAGAGATACATAATGGGCGTAGGCTACAAGGTGGCTGAAGACAGGACAACAACCGAAGAATATTGGAGAAAAGAAGAAACATAACCAAATGGGAAACAACAAAACTTGAAACCTTATCGAATCGAGCTGGTCGGCGTTGTTTTTGATGCTTATCTAGCAGTAGCACGAGGCATACAGAGAGCTCTAATGGTGAAGCGAGCAGTGAGGGTGAAATCTCAGCTAAAATCACACAAGAGTTTTGCTAATGCGTTTCCAAAGTATTGTAAGCTTGTTGATAACGCTAGGCTTTACTGCACAAACGCTGTTGGTGGTCCTCCGAGGGTAACAATGTTAAAAGCCAATATCAATATAACGCCATTGTTCTTTACAGATACTAACATGTAACATGTTATTCTCTTTGACTGGTTCATTGGAGCAGCTTATAGCGTGGAAAGCTGGAGATAGTAGGCTTTTGGTGGATCCAGAAGATATTGAGTGTTTGAAGCGGGTCAGCAATCTTAATCCGGATGCAGAATCCATTTACGAACTTTACTCAGATTCAAGCCTATTAAGCCAACCCGGTTCAGTTTGGACCGAAATCGTTATAGTTCCATCAAGGCCTGAGAACCAAAGAAAATTTAAGAATACCATCAAGAAAATCGAGAAGACCAAAGCAAAAAGTGTTATTGTTAACTAGCCCCTAATAAACTGTTGTCTTTTGCTGCTTTTGAATTTGTTGTTGTTGTTGCCTTTTGCTGCTTTTTAGTTGTTTTATGTATTTTTGAATTTCTGTTTTTGACTTGTTTTTCATCCGATTTTTTTTCTAGTATTTTGTACTAGTCTAAATAAGAAATAAACTATTATTTTTTCTTTCATTTTTCTGCTACTTATATATATTTATATACACACCAATATATGAATATGATTTTATAAAGTTGATTACTAGCATAACAGTAACATTTTATGTTATTAAATATATGATTTCCCATAATGTATTGTACAATAACTAAAAAAACATTTCACTAAATTCAAAATTCATTGGCTCAATTAAAAGGAATTTTGATTCTTGTTTTTGATATCACTAGTTCGAGTGAGACTAAACAAATATTAATGTTATCATTTTAGATTTGAAAAATTTACGGGTTGTTTTTTGTTCCAGATCTTCTGATATTAAAAAAACAGTTAAAAAGATATGTTTCCACATAATGTATGTTTTCAGTATGTAACCACACTAAATAATACAGTATCTAATTTGTCTGAAAAGGTTATATAGTTGACAAAAAGAAAGTGCGTGGTGTTATGAATAGAAAGAGAATATAGAGCCCCTAAATAATAAATAAAAATCTAGGGTTTTCAAGTGTACACCATATATATTTATGTCACCGAACAAAAACCTCCTCTCTCTCTGTTAACCTCACGCAAAGACAACCAGTCTCTCAAGTAAAGTCTGTAGCTGCGTAGGGTTTTATACTTTCACCGAGATCTAAGCATGGTGAGTAGATTCTCCACTCTCAGTCTCTGAATCTTGTTATCTGATACTGACAGTTTGCTTTGGTGAATTTTGTAGGCGGATGTGGAACCAGAGGTTGCTGCGGCTGGAGTCCCGAAGAAGAGGACGTTCAAGAAGTTTGCCTTCAAAGGAGTCGATCTCGATGCTCTTCTCGATATGTCTACTGATGACCTTGTCAAGCTCTTCCCTTCTCGTATTCGTAGAAGGTATCCACCCAACGAGAATAAAAAGACTTTTAACTCTGTAAGGTGATGGTTCTGTAATAAATGTGTTCTGACATGTCTCTCTGTCTGAAAAATGGGTTTAGGTTCTCTAGAGGTTTGACCAGGAAGCCAATGGCTCTGATTAAGAAGCTTCGCAAGGCGGTAAGCATTTCATTTCGCCATCAAGTCTCGTCTTTTTCTTACCGATGTAGTCAAAATGGTTTTGGATGTTAGATTGTATGATTAGTGATGGTATTTGTACGATTATGGTTTTTAGTGATTTGTCTTTTTAGCTTTTAAAGGCTCAGATTCTGATTAGTGTGACCTTGTATTTGTTCATGTATGTTATTGCTGAAGCTGACTTATCTTTAACTTACGGTTTGATAACTAGAAAAGGGAGGCACCACAAGGTGAGAAACCAGAACCAGTGAGAACCCACCTGAGGAACATGATCATTGTCCCTGAGATGATCGGAAGCATCATTGGTGTGTACAATGGAAAGACGTTTAACCAGGTCGAGATCAAGCCTGAGATGATTGGTCACTACCTGGCTGAGTTCTCCATCTCATACAAGCCGGTTAAGCACGGTAGGCCTGGTGTTGGTGCTACCCACTCCTCTCGTTTCATTCCTCTCAAGTGAGGGAAGAGCTTGTTATACTCGTGGAATGTGTTCCATCCGTTTTTGTTGTTGTTTTATGATGAGACAGATACTACTTCTATGCGTTATTATGTCACCTTGATCTTAAAAATCAAATCCTTTCGAGTTTCTTTATGTTCTTCTGCAGTATAATTTATTTTGATTTCTTTAGCATTTTATAAATTTTCACTTGGAGCTTGCTTAGCTAGAAATTTGAACATACTTATGCCTATTTGACTCTTTTACTTGCAAAAAGCATTGTTACCCGACCCACTTTTATTTGCATATAATCAAACTGATTGTAAGCATCAAAAGTGTGATTCGTAGCCACTGCAAACAACTCTATATGATAGTCTAATTTAGTGTGCGATGGTTTTAGAAGAAAAATTAATGCGAGGAAGGATAAAGCCTATACAGATTTTACTAAAAAAGATGGGCTTTTGTTGACAGAAAACAAAGATGGGCTTTCAATTATTGGGCTTAGGCCTTTTACAGTTTGAAAACCAGTTATCTTCTTCTCTTCGTTGTCCTTGTTGAGGATTTCAAGGGTTTCTGAGATTTGAGATAACAAACAGCAATGGCGAATCAAGTGATCTCTGGAATCAAGGAGACAGCTCAATCGATCAACGGCGCGGCTCGTCCGTGGGGCGACTTCCTCGATCTCTCCGCTTTCAGCTTCCCATCCTCTTTCTCCGACGCCACGACTCGCCTCACTCAGAACCTCACTCATTTCCGCATCAACTACACTCTCATTCTCTCCGTCCTCCTCGCTCTGACCCTGATCACACGCCCGATCGCCATCCTCGCCTTCGTCGCCGTCGGTCTAGCTTGGTTCTTCCTCTACTTCGCTCGCGAGGAGGCGCTCACCGTCTTCGGATTCACCGTCGACGACGGCGTCGTGGCGGTGCTTCTCATCGGTCTCACGATCGCGGCGCTGGTCACCACCGGAGTTTGGCTCAGTGCTCTCACCACCGTTGGATTCGGAGCTCTGATCTTGTCTTTACACGCGGCGCTGAGAGGAACGGAGGATCTTGTGACGGATGATCTGGAATCGCCATATGGACCGATGCTCTCTACGGCCGATAACGGTGATTACAGTGGGATTTGAGCTGCATTTTGCTGCTATGTCATTTGTTTGACGAATTTGGGGATTTAGGGTTTTGTTGTTTGTAACTAAACTCTGATTGTGTTCATTAGTAAACATTGTGCAAGACTTTAATGAATCCAATCAAAGTTTATACAATCCGGACTAGTTAGTATTATTAGACTATTATGTGGATTAGCTGTTAACTTGACACACTTAGATATTAAGCTGACATGCAATAGTTATGTTCTATGTCGTCTCCTAATTGATCTGATTTCCTCACTCTATTGCATTGCAAAGAAGCTTATCTTTTGTAACCATTCTAAACTGTGAGTTATCCGCTTCAAGCCTCATGTCATTGCAGCATATGTTCTTACATCAGTCCAGTCCAGGGATGATGATGTTGTTCTTGCATGTAACCGGAAAAAAAAGCCTATAGTCGAGGGAGCAGTTACCGATGAAGAAACCCCCTTCGTCAACTCTGTAGATGAGAGAAGAGGCCACGAAAATAATTTAATTGGCCGGCTTGTATGTAACCGGAATCGGAAGCTCGTTGCTGTAACTTGTAAGCTCCTAAGATCACATGTCCATTGTCAAATTTTAAGTCGTAAAGGCCCAGTTATCTCAATTTTAAGTCGTAAATCATTAAGTTTTTACTCCAATGTATTATTCCATTTTTTATTCTAAAAATAGTTAATAATTGTTAATAATATTTTATACTTATAAAAGTTTACCAATTAACCTCAACTATTTTATGTTTGCAAAAATACCTTAAAATATATTTTATTAAATTAAATATTTATTATTAAAAGGTACAAGAAATCATAAAAATAGAATAAAACATAATATATAAATTGGTTCAATAATGAGCATTAGAATATTTTTCCATAAATGATCAACTAATGCATTTCGTAATAAAAAATGAGCTTCTTCCTTTGATATTCCTAAATCGAGCAAATTGTTTTTGAAATCAGACATTTTCATCTTCTGTAGTTTCGACCTCTGGAAGTGGAGTTTCTCTTACAACTTCGATTTGCCAGATTATTAAATCACTTATTTATGTTTTTTAATTATGTTATGCATTTTGTATTAAATTATTAAAATATTAAAATATCTTGTTTTTATGTTATTTTATTATTTTAAAATATTGTTTAAGTAAGAAATAAAAAGATTAAAAGTTTAAAGGACCATTTCATAAATAAAAAAAAAGTTCAACTCCAAAATGGAGTAATGTGTAAGATTACTCCATCAATGGAGTAACCCTAGCCATTACTCCATTTTGGAGTTGAAAATAGAGTGAGGTTGGAGAGGATTTTACTCTAAAATGATGTTTGGAATAGAAAATTGAGTAGGGTTGGAGATGCCCTAAAGGCAACTCCAACCTAACGCGACGTTATAACGCCATTCTAGCGTCAAATGTTGATTTTTCCATCTCCGGCATATGCAATGGTATTATAGTGTTTTAGTTATTTTTCAAACAGTGTCACATTAAATATAAATATAGTGTGGTACTATAGCTACGGAATCTTTTTTTTTTTTTGAAACTTAACTATTTATATTTACTTTTAAAAAATAGCAAATAAAATTCATTGATATGTAACTGTGATATTAAATTTATTTCTAATAAATCTTAATATGATTTCTGAATTTTAGTTAATATAAATTATTCATTGATAAAACATTTAATATATGATGAAAATATATAAAAGTTATTTAAAATATATAAATTACCAAATAAACATCAACCAAACATAAAAGTGCACACAAGAAAATAGATTTGCAGAACTAAAAAAATACATAAATTTGCAAAAACAAATTTGAAAACATTAGATTGACTAACATAGCAATCTAATAACCCGTAAAATTATTATTAGTTCCATCAAAATAAATCTTGATAATTATAATACAAGGTATAATCTTCTTGATCATTTGGTGACATTTGACGTAAAATTGAGCTAATTTGCTCTATTTTTTAACTAGACCACTTAATTCATTATCCAATTTTTTTTTTTGGTTTAGTAATTGTTTGAGTTTCTTATGAAACATGTATTACCTAAGATTTAGTTTGCTGAAGGACCCTCTCTAGAGCGTCAATTTGTCAAATTAATTATTGACCCCATCAAACATCGAACATGCTTTTGCCTCATTCAAGAAGTTGATATAAATATATGTAAATACTTATATTCAGAACATTTTAGCGTAACCAGTGTACAAATGTTTGTGTTTACACATACATTTTCAGACATATTTTCTATGCATGTACGTTGACGGGATAAGTTCATGTATTGTTCGTTTGTGATTCAACATCTTCTCCATGTGCCTCCCTAATTATCAATATTAACCTTCGTTTTATCAAAAAAAACAAATTGCATTCTCGATATATCACTCTCTTTATATTTGATCTATATGTCTATTATACTATGTGTACTACTTTCTTTATATTGTTAACGTTTAAACATACAATAGTTATCAGAGAGTTAAGAAAAATATCTATGATAGCTCCATTAGAATAGTAACCACCATAAAAGGGTCCGTAAGTATTATACTAGCTATAATATCGGCCAATACATATCTTTACTTTTATTTTATCTATATGTTTTGTAATAAAAAGCTACCATTTTTCATATTTTTGACACTTTCTGCAAATTTAGTCCGTTTCTGAAAGTTGCATTTTTTTTGCTAAGAATGTGTATTTACATAGTTTTATCTTTTAATAGGATTAGAAAGAGGTTGTTTGAATAAAATTATGACAAATAATCCTATTAAGTTTAGTTATAATTATAAAACGTTTATGTTCCTAGTTAATTTATTGGGAAATGAAATGGTAAACAAAGGTAATGAAATGAAGAGACCCATAAAGATGCACATGGCATTGCTCCTTCTCTTCCCTATGGGTCCTATTTATCTAATTTATTTCCTCCAACCAAAGCCAGTTATCACTTTAAGTACCAACAAGTCAAATATACCAGCAAGCTGAGTCCTCACCATTTTCATATTTACATTCAATACAATATAAGTTATAACATATTAACATGTACATGTATGTTGTCATTCCAGTTATCGAAATTGTGTTTAGAGAATTAAAACAGCACTGCTAGTTTTTTTGCATTTATAGATATATCGCATTTTCCTAGCTAGTCATATAAACATTTTTACCAAAAAAGAAAGAGAAACACAAAAGATGTTCAAAATTATTACATATGTATTATTACAAACGTCTCACATATTTAACTTAAGTTCATTACATATAATTATAGCATATAAATCGTATCTACACACCAACATATGATGCAGATCAAAACAGACAATTAAAAGAAAAATAGTAGATATGAAACAAATACTTTCATAGTAAAGCCCACAATTAACACTCATCAATGTGTTAATCAAATATACGATCATTACCTCTTAATCTTTTAACTTCAAGCTCTACTCTTGCACTTCTCCATTGCTCTCGGAGCTGAAATATGTTTTACAATTATCAAGCCACTAAAATTTCCCACAATCTTTGGCTATTTATCAATATATTCAATTCTTTAGACAATGCACTAAGCCCGAGTATAGTAGAAAATACATACCAAGACCAATGGCGTCAGATCCTTTCATGAGACGTAAACGCTTGCATGTATCAACGAACATTCTAACGAATAATAAATTTAAACAAAGGGGTTATTGAAATGATCAATAAATAAATTCTAATCAGATCATACGTAATTAATAAGGAAGGCGAAGAAGAAGACGTACGGCCAAGGGACGTCGCCGACGAGCATCCAATCACCGTCTTTGTCTTCGTAAGAGGGAACATAGTCCCAACCATTCACTATATCCATTACTTTCCTCTCATTCATGAAGTCTATCATTCCTTCTTCTCCTCCATTTTTCCCTTCACAATAAAATATAGTGTCTAGAATTTTAGTTGTGCAAGTCTATAGCCTTTAATTGAGTTCTTATCTTTCAAACTTTAGTATTAATCTTGATGCAGTATATATTTAGTAAGAAATATATATCTATATTTAAAAAATTCTATATAATGTACGTACCCATGGTAAAAGAGCTGAACATGTTAGACAAAGCATTAGAGAGTTCGTCGTAGCTCTTATACATCTTCAAGTCGACTTTCCTTAAGTACGGTGCTCCGTCCATTGAAACCTTCACAAACGCCACCGTCTCCGTGCCATTGCTTGATTTTTGGCACGAATCCATCACGTTCTTCCGGTATGATCTCACCGGTGGCCATCCCACAACTTGTGCCCTATAAAATTATATATATAAGAATGGAAGATGGTTATGTTGTACAAGATTTTGTATGTGAATATATGTAAAACTGCAGAAAGCTATATATCACTTCATCTAACAATTTTTTTCGTGGTGTCCCAAATATAATCCTATTTGCATGAGAGTATGGCCTAACGGGTGACCGAATTATACCCTTTTGTTTCCGGTGGATGTTCAAAAATTTAAGAAAGAAAAAAAACCTATAAAGGTGTTTCAATAAAAAAAAAACCTGTTAACCTACCAGTTTGAGAGTTTGAACTTATTCTTTTAAAAATTGTTTAGTGACTACACTTTAGTAATTAACTTTTTTTCTTCTGCTCATACCTTTATCCACTTAGTTAAATGTTTACTAACACAATATATACTGTGGAGAAAATGTTTTTTTTTTTGTAAAGTTTTATTTAACTTTTAAGATAAATAAAAAAAATCAAGCGAAGATCGGAAAAATAAATAAAAAGGGAAAATGGTAATATTACTTGGCTGGAGGCTTGGCTGGATCTTTGGGACATGAACTCTTTTCCTTGGAAACAGAAGCCACGACGTCATGAGGCTTAGATCCTCCCTTGCTTTCAGGTTCATTGTTCAGATTCAGCTTCAGATCAACCGTCTCCGAGAAGCCTCTCTTGGTTCCAGTCACTGGGGCCACCGTATCCCCGCCGGGAAGACCAAGACACAACTCAGTCTCCCTCAGATTCAGCTCGACACTGCCCATCATTGCTAATCTCTCTTCTTTTTCAATAATCTTCTTCTTCTTCTCGGGAAGGTGATGAGGAAGATGGGGAAATGGTTTTTATAAAAATACTCAAATAATACAAAGTGTGATGAGTCTCTATTATATATCTCTCTAGGTGGTAGCTGCATGTGTAAGTCGTATATCAGAGATATTTGGTTAAATGGACTATAGACACGTGGATGAATTTAACCCTTTGATGAGTTGATCCTGATCTATTTTACACTAATCACTACTATTAATACTTAATTACTGTTTACAATCTTTCTTAGGATAGATTTTGTAGGTCGTATATGATTGCATTTGATTAGGACATCCTTAATTATTCCTTGCAGGCTTACTTTTTATAAAAATAAAATGAAGTTCAAATATTAAAAATGAAATTGAATAATTTAATAGTTTTCAAATAATTATTATAAATAAAGCCTGAAGATTATAGTAAAACTATTGTTTTGAAAATATCGCCATGCCATAAATTGAACCTTCTTGACATTCTTGCAGTTCAATTAATAAAATTTTATCCCCGTATTTTTCGTAGTTTCTCAAACTAAAACTCATTAAAATAACTCATTAGCACGAATCCTTTTTTTGACTTCCAAATATTAATATTTGTTGTTTTGCCTAGATAGTTTTCTAATATTTTTTAAAAGATATAGTTAAGTTTGATTTTCTCCGTAAGATTCTTCGCCGGAACCTTCCTATTATGCATATCACATCCACATGATTCAATTATTCATCCCACAATAAAAGCGTAGCCCTCTTGCATATAAATATTCCAAACCACCAACACAAATTAAATAAAATATACTATACAATGCATCGTTTATACTTATTTGTTTAAAATTCACATGTATAGAGAACGAAATGTGTATCTAGACTAAGGGCCTGTTCGTTTTTCCATCTGTCTATCTCCATTCAAATGATCTATTTATATGGTCCATCCACATGATCTATTCAGATTTTATGGGATGTTTGTTTGTTCATTCAAGTGACTCATCTAGATGAATCATCTAAATGGATCTTATGTTTGTTTGTCCATCCAAATAATTCATCTAGATAAATCATCTAAACAAATTACCAAAATATTCTTGTTTTTATTTAACCATTACTTGATATTAATTTCAACTATAATAATTTTAATTATTTTATCTGATATATTATTTAAAATTAGCATTTTGGCAGGAAAAGGTGTTTTGGCGAGAAACTGCATTTTGCAGTTTTATGATTTTGGCGGAAACACACATTTTTGGAGTTTTAGCGGGAAAATGCGTTTTGAGGTTTTAGCGGGAAAATGTGTTTTTACAGGAGACTACGGTTTTGCGTTTTTTGTGGAAAACCGCAGTTTTGCCGTTTTTGCAGTTTTTCGGTTTTTGCGGGAAACCGCGTTTTAAAGGTTTTTTCTGGAAACCACATTTTTGTGATTTTTGCGGGAAATCACATTTTTCGATTTTGGCGGGAAACTGCGTTTTTGCGGTTTTGGCAGAAAACGTGTTTTTACGGAAAACCGCAATTTTGTGGTTTTGGCGGAAAACTGCGTTTTTGCGGTTTTTGCGGGAAACCGCATTTTGCGGTTTTTGCGGGAAACCGCATTTTGCGGTTTTTGCGGGAAACCGCATTTTGCTGTTTTTGCGGGAAACCGCATTTTGCGGTTTTTGCGGGAAATCAAATTTTGTGGTTTTGGTGGAAAATTGTATTTTGTGGTTTTGGCGGAGAACGCATTTTTACGGTTTTGGCGAGAAACTACGTTTTTGCGGTTTTGACGGGAAATCATGTTTTTGCGGTTTTGGCGGAAAACCACATTTTTGCGGTTTATAAGGAAAACACACTTTTGTTGTTTTGGCAGGAAAACACGTTTTGGCGGGAAAACACATTTTTGCGATTTTGACGGAAAAACACGTTTTTTGGTTTTGGTGAGAAAATATGTTTTTGCGGTTTTGGCGAGAAAACGCGCTTTGGTGAAAAAACACATTTTGCGGTTTTGGCGAGAAAATGCATTTTTTGGGTTTTGGCGGAAAAAATATTCGTAGTTTTGGTGAGAAAATATGTCTTGTGGTTTTCTCATTTTTCGTGAGTGAAAATAATGTTAAGTTAAATTTTAATTTTGTAAATTATATAAGGGGTATAATAGACATTATGTTATTTTGAATGGATCATCTCCATTCAAATGGTCCAATTTGGATCATTTGAATGGACCATCTCCATTCTAAAAATTAAGCCTAGATTTTTAAAACTCATTCAAATGAACCATTCAAATGACTTGTACTTTTAATGTCTAAACGAACAAAACTCTCATCTCCATCCAGATAACTCATTCAGATGGAGAAACGAACAGACCTTAAATATACAGACGAGTCAATACTCGTTTGTATTTGAAGATATAAATATGCATATATAATATAAACACCACTTTGTATTTGTAGCAGGAACATTATAGTTTACAGATTAAATCGATTGTTAAAAACAAAATACGTACATTATATGTTTTTGGGAATACATAACATTTTGTGTGGCATCCATCAGTTGATATGAGAGCCATGTTATTTGGTTTATAAAATATCTGTTTCTAGATGTTCTGATGAATGGTATTGGTACATCTATTTTTTCGTGGATGAAAATCCGTTTGTTGTAAGATAAGAAGAGAATGAGAGACAGATTTAAGGTGATCTGATATATGATGTTAACGAAGATGATGTGATGTGATGGCTATTCACTATATGTCTATATCGATTTCGTATGGAAGGCTATAATGTTATTCAAAGAAACGAAAAAAAAAAAGTTATTCAAGAAACGAAGAAGATAACGTTATAACTTTATCCGGAAAAGAAAACCCAAAGCTTGTGTATATGTACCTAATAAACCCGATTAAATATTCAAAGAAGATTTTTTCATGGCCGGCAAAAGTATATATTATATCGAAATTAGAGTATAATAATAAGAAAATTTGTATTTGTATATACGGTGAAACTTTTATAAATTAATAATATTGAAATTACACTAAAATCATAATCTTTTATTAATTTATAGAAATTATTAATTTATCTACATACTAATTGAACTTAAATCTCAATTTGAAATTATAAAAATTATATTATTTTATAGAGATTTTATATATTAATTTATAGAGTATTAATTTTAAAATATTATACTGTATATTCTATATTTTAAGAGAATTGAGAGGGGACATGAGTGGCATCAAAATCCAAAAGTGGAGAGAGTAGAATATCACCATAAATTCCAAAACCAAATTTTGAATTACTGAGAAGAAGGAAAACATGGAGATGATGAAAGGACAAGTTACATCCAATAAAATTTAGAAGCAAAAACATCTTAAACCCTACTGTTGTTCCTTGATTTGTCTACATCCCTCTCTTTTACCACTTTTTCTCCTTTTGTTTCTATCCCAAAAACTCTGCATGAGTTTTCAAATCAACAAAGCCCCAAAATTTTTGTTAACTTTGTTGGGTCACGTTGTCTTATATATCATTTTGTCGTGTTTATTAATTTGTATCTACTTTATCTGATCAAATATATACAAGTCACTATGGAATTCACATGATAACAGTAAACAGTGAATGTATGATATGAGTTCTAGGGTGAACTTACATGACCACAAAAAAAAAGTCGCCGGCATACATATATGGATTGTATGTGAAACTTTAATGAGACTGAACTAATGCATGCAACCAAATCTATATATGAATAGTCACAAAGAATATATGAATTTATGGAAACCACCTTTTTATTGTTCAAGATGGAGACCACCATTGATGTGTGTATTAATTAACATGTATATTAATACATATACATTCGTATGTTAAAGGTATCATGTCGAAATAAATGACTTATTATCAAAGGTATATATGTCTGCATCTTAACTTGCTAGATAAGAATGTGTGAGGACCAGGTGTATTTTCATATGGACACAACAAGGCCACAACTCTAAACATTCTACCACAAAATGATCATTTGATTGATTTTCCCTTTACTTTATAAATTCCTTATTCAAATTAGTTGTTGGAATATACTTCTCGCATTTAAAGAGTGCAGCCAACCGACATGCATGCATGCAGTTAAAACGACAAAACCAAATGCTAAGTTAACATTGACTAAACGGTATATTGTGATTTTATGTGAAAGCTACTACTCTTGTGAGACTCAAACAAATTACTTTACGTCAACGCCTGCTCTACAGTTTACACATAAGCAATTATTTACATCAGTCTTACGTATATATAGTCACTATATTTTTTTGTAACACTGTATAGTCACTATATTCCATATTCTATTCTTCATATAGAATATAGTGATTTTGTCATTTTATTTAAATATAAATACTGCAAACCTCATATATGATGTATACATATTTTCATACATATTGGTATTATCTCAAAACTCTAACCCAAAATGATAGCTTATATATTTTGCAAAAATGATAGTTTATGTAACTACAATTCAGACTTCAAAACTAATTATCCTAAACCAGCTTACATTTCTTTAAAATAAAAAAAAACCAGCTTACATACATTCATTATTTCGTTTAGAGCTTCTAAACACATACCTGATTCTACACACGTCACTATTGCTGTAATGAATGTTATCTAATTAATTAGTCACTTGTAATGATCATATTCACTTAAATATATTGTTTGTGAACTTCATACTTTAAAAGTAAATATGCGAGAATCTGTCACTAGACGCTCATGATATATATTCTGAATGTTGGCATAACTCCTAACAATATAGCCTTGTGGTGGGGGCTAACTATAGTACATTGCTCGGAATGTATATTTTTTACTTTAATTTATAAAAGTAGTTGTTAATTAATTGACTAATTAAACTTCGGTTGTGTTAATAAATAATTTTGATTTTTTTTCTTATTCATTATCTCTGCGGTTCTCCCGATGGTCCACACTCCATAAATAATTTTTGGACAACTTATGATATTTATTTGTTCGGAGAGACTAATTAATTTATAATTTATTCTTATTAAAATTCTCCTTTATAATCCTCGTAAAATGGTAATCAAATATATTGGGATCTATAAACATATATTTGGGTGATCCCCAAAACTTTATCAACGTTGATTTGGAATCCATAAGACAGGTTAATCGTGGAGATATGAGACAAGCATACAAGTGACTTGATGGATCGCGTTTCACATTGACCGGTAAATATATTATCTCTTCAAATTATAAGACAAAAAATAGTAGTTGCAAAAAAGAACATTTTAACAATTTCCATACGATATTATAGCCATAAATCTTTGAACATAATATTATATAAAATCAATCTGTAATTATGCTCATCATGAGAATAATAATATAAAATTCAGTAATTTGTTATTTTTTTGTGGACATTCAGTATCTTGTTATGCATATAAGATCGCCGGCCATTATACTCGGTGGAAACAATAGTATATTCGCAATAAACTTCAAGTATCTACCAAAATTCAAATTTTTAAAATCGTGCTAAATGCTAATTGAGAGTGCTATTTTCTTATATCAAAGCAGTGCTTTTGGATGAACTAGTGTTGGGAAATCGGCCAATTCATACATCAACAGAGGATCGCGGTCCCGATCAGTACATAAACTCGGACCTTGTGCAAATACATACATCAACATTCATTTAATTTAAATTCCATACACGAACTAACAAAAATCCGCTTTTACATACATTGACTATTTTTTCTTCAGTCAAAGATAACGGAATCTGAGGTGGCAGTTTGACTCGCTTAGGGGAATATTACATTTATTAAAAATTATTAAACAAAATACTTATCTTTTGCGGGTGAGAGGATTCGAACCTGGGTTGGGCACTAAACAGACTTATGTTCCAACCACCGTGCTACGTTATCATTGTTGTTACATTTATATGATGTATTATTTATACTGATTAGTTTACATCAATTTATTAGTTATGTTCCCTATGATGTTCTATTTATATCTAAACAATTTATATTTATTTGGAAATTATTAAAGGTTAAAACTTATTATGAATATTTATCTTATTGTACTAGTTTATTATTGGACCAATTCATTATTAACTTAACAAATCAAAATACATATCTAAATTATTAATATATTGTATTTGATATTTCGGTTATATATTCTTTTGTAGTTATTTATATGTTCAACTATTACGTAGTTAGACTAAGTGTTCTCCTGCACAATATGCAGTAAAAAAATTTAAAATATTTTTTGATAAATTTAAATTATATTTATAAATAATTTTTTAAATATTGTAGATTTTTTTTTCTTATCAATATTTTAATATAAATTTGATTTAATTAAAAATTAAAATAAAAAATAATTTGATTTTATTTAAAATTATATTTAAGAATATGCATGTATATATTTGAAATTATAATCTTAGATAGATTTTTTATCTTTTTATTTTAATTAAATATATTAAATAAACTTGTATAAAATTGCATAACTCTCAAAAATTAAAATTAAACAGTATTTATAAAATATTTAGATATATAAGAAATTAATATATAAGAAATATTTAGATATATAAGAAATTAATGATTTTACGATTAAAATTTTATATTTTTCTAACAAATTGTATACATTTTTTGAAAATTTTAGTAATAAAATTATATAATTTAAAATATAGAATCAAATTATATTTCGAAATTTTAATGTCATATTTGACTATATTTATTTTAATGATGATGTATGTGTTATTACATATTATAAAAATATTTTCAAAAATATAAATCAACATTAAATGTAATATATGAGCTATTACAATATTTTAAAAAGTTTACATAAGATTTAAATTAACATTAAATATACATGTCCATGTCATATTAAACTATAAGTTATGTCATCAATTTTAGTAGCCATGTCATATTATTTTTGTAAAAATGATTGTAGAAAAGACATGTGGCAAAATCACTTCTCAAATAATATAGGATTTTGTTTTGGTCTAACAAATTGTCATTAATTTCGTGATCTAATGGAATATTTAGGGGTTATAGTTAAATATTTAGGATTTTGTTTTGGTCTAACAAACCAGTTCATATAATTAAAAAAAACTGTATGCATAATTTGAAAACAACAAATAGATTTGAAAGAACGTTTTCAAGTCAAATAATAAATTAGATATAAATAAAGAATCATAAACACAGTTAGAAAATTGGTGTGGCACAATGATTATCCGTATGTTAAGTTTAATATGCAGCTTGAGTTCTCATATCCTTCCCAAATAAGTTTTACCTTTAAATAAATTTCATAATAAATGTAAACTAATCAGTATAAATAATACATCATAGAAATGTAACAACAATGATAACGTAGCACGGTGGTTGGAACATAAGTCTGTTTGGTGCCCAACCCTGGTTCGAGTCCTCCCACCCGCAAAAGATAAGTACTTTTTTAAATAATTTTTAATAAATGTAATATCCACGTAAGCAAGTCAAACTGCCACCTCAGATTCTGTTATTTTTGACTGACGGAAAAATAGTCAATATATGTAAAAGCCGATTTTTGTTAGTTCGTGTATGGAATTTAAATTAATTGAGTGTTGATGTATGTATTTGCACAGAGTCCGAGTTTATGTACTGATCGGGACCGCGACTATCTGTTGATATATGAATTGGCCGATTTCCCAACTAGTGTTCGCTCTGTTTCGGTTTCCGGAGTTGAAATCTAAACTCTATAAACCATAAATAGTTGCTGAGAACCTAACCACTAACCAGTAACCTGGCTATATAGTTAAGAAAATGGATAATACAGTTCTATTTACGTCGGCCCAGCCCATTTATACAGTTTTGAAAATTGTCCAATTGCAGTAAAATTGGTTTATATTTTTAAATTATTATTTGTAAAATTAATAGGTTGTATATGTCAAAGATTAGTCTCAAACTTCAAAAGTATGAATCATTAATTAAAAATGTTGAATTTACTTACATTTTTTTGACGTTTACTAATCTAGTCTCTAATAGTATGTTAGAAGATTTTTTTGGAAAATTATTGTTTTAAGTTTGAAAACCATATACAGTAACAGTGTGCAGAAAATGACTAGTCAAACTTAAAAGATTCAAAGAAAAAATAAAGAATGGAATATATGAGGATATGAGAGGAAAATAAAATGTATTTGGTTTTATAGGGTGATGAAAATATAGTAGAAACAAACTAAAATGATAACAATAATAATAAGTGACAAAATCTAAATTATGTTCATAGCATTAGCAAGAGCTCGAACGCTTCCCACCAGAAGTATGCCTACAACAACAAAGTCAAGTCACTTGACCAAAATAATTTAAATATATGGCTTCAATTTTCTTTTATTATCTATCTGGTGGCCTAGACCTTATGCTTTACCAGCTTTAAAACGGACGAGTCTGATAATACTCTAAATTTTTATAAATCATAATAACTATATATGCTTCTTACAAATTATTCTATGCTAACTATATTAATTATATATATTATTATATTTTAGATTTTTACAAGTTATTCAACCTATTATATATTTGACTTGACTCATTCCACACACAATTTCAACATTCTAAATAATATCTACCAAAACTTTGTTGACAACTATTCAGGTGTATTGAAATTTCTCTTTATTTTATCGCAGACTGTTGGGATCGCACTTAGGTAACATATTCCTTAATTGTAATCATAAACTAAAAACCAACGGAAAGATGAATACTCTTTGCCTATAAACCATGGGAATACATAACATAACTACATTTATTAAACTGCCTCCTCTTTCTAATAATTTGCCTATAAATTGCCAATAACTCTCCACACTTTTAGGTCATAACTCATAAGTTATCTCCCTACACTGAACACCCTCGTTTTTGTTGGTCTTTTTTTTTTCTGATAAAGTTTTTGCTGGTCTTATTAGTTTTGAATACGAAATACCTACCAATTACCATGAAGGAGAATCACATTCAAAGCGAGCAGACAAACAATAATTTATCTGATGTAACAAACAAAAAACTCTCAAACTTCCTCTTTTCGGTATGCCTCAAATACGTTAAACTCGGCTACCATTACCTAATATCTAACGCCGTCTACATCCTCCTCGCTGCAACCTCCTTCATCTTCAACCTCACTAATCACACTCCCTTATACAACCACCTCCTCTCATCCACTCTCTTCGCCACTGTGCTTATCTTTCTAACCATCTACTTCACAACCCGTCCTCGTAAAATCTTCCTCCTCGATTTCGCTTGCTACAAACCCGACCCTTCTCTTATATGCACTCGAGAAACATTCATGGATCGGTCTCAACGTGCGGGTGTCTTCTCAGAAGCCAACCTCGCTTTCCAACAAAACATCCTTGAACGTTCCGGTTTAGGGCAGAAGACTTATGTCCCGGAGGCTCTCTTACGTGTCCCGCCGAATCCTTCTATGTCTGAAGCTAGAAAAGAAGCTGAGACGGTTATGTTTGGAGCTATAGACGCAGTGCTTGAGAAAACCGGAGTGAAGCCTAAGGATATTGGGATACTTGTGGTGAATTGTAGCTTGTTTAATCCCACACCTTCTCTATCGGCTATGATTGTGAATAAATATAAGCTCAGAGAAAACATTTTGAGCTATAATCTTGGTGGTATGGGTTGTAGTGCTGGTCTTATCTCCATTGATCTCGTTAAACAGCTTCTTCAGGTAATTATTTATCCCCTCTAGTTAAGATTACTCCAGCTTTACACATATATTAAAAACAATTTTTAACTATAAATATATATTTTCTATAACTAATAATTTTAAAAGAATAATAATTCAGGAAATTTATTTTTTTGAAATATACAATCTATTTATTAACTAATAAAATAAATCAAAAATATATTTTTTAAATACACGTAAATTTAAAATTATTAGGAGTATAAATTTCATAAAATCTAAATACACGTAAAGTCTCACATATGGTGAAATGCATGTGTTTAACAAGTTTCATGATATTACTTACCCACTAACATCCTTTCATGTTTTGCATTTATAACACTAAAATAGCAAAATTGTGAAAAGTACCAAAAATATGCCTAAAATTACATATTGGATTCTAATCTAGAAACTAGAAAAAAGGAAAATCTGTTTAAATTCGTTGCTCATTGGTGAATAACTAAATGGGAATCCTTTTTCATAATAATGTTTAAGAGAAAAACCAATGTTAAGAATATCGACATATTGTTTTGTAAAAAACATTTCATTAATTATTCCGTCACTCCACATATAATATTTACTAATCATATCGGAAATCCGTAAATATTGACATACAATTTACATATAACGAATTTATTATAAAAAAAATTATACACAAATATATATATATATACTTGTAAAATAAAAACTTTGATTTTTTATAGATATATATTTTCCAACTTTAATTTCATGCAGGTTCAAGCAAACTCGTATGCACTAGTAGTGAGCACAGAGAACATAACCCTAAACTGGTACACAGGCAACGACCGATCAATGCTTCTCTCAAACTGCATTTTCCGAATGGGCGGCGCCGCCGTTCTCCTCTCTAACCGCTCCTCCGACCGCTGCCTCTCAAAGTATCAACTACTCCACACTGTCCGCACCCACAAAGGAGCTGACGACAACGCCTTCAACAGCGCTTACCATCGCGAAGATAAGAACAACAACAGCAAAATCGGTGTCTCGCTATCAAAAGACCTAATGAAAATCGCTGGAGAAGCTCTCGAAACGAACATTACCACTCTTGGACCGTCAGTCCTACCAATGTCCGAACAACTTCTATTTTTGGCGACACACGTGTCTCAAAAATTATTTAAAATCAAACCTTATGTTTATGATATGAAGCTAGCTTTCGAGCATTTTTGCATCCACGCAGGAGGAAGAGCAGTGCTCGATGAGATTCAGAAGAATTTGAATCTTTCCGAATGGCAGATGGAGCCTTCGAGGATGACTTTGAATAGGTTTGGGAACACTTCGAGTAGCTCGGTTTGGTATGAGCTTGCTTATATTGAAGCTAAAGGGAGGATTAAGAGAGGAGATAAGACTTGGCAGATTGGTTTTGGGTCAGGTTTTAAGTGTAATAGTGCGGTTTGGAGAGCTTTGAGAAGTATTGATCCGTCCAAGGAAAAGACTAATAATCCATGGATCGATGAGATTCATGAGTTTCCCGTACAGTTATAGTGTGTCCATCTCGATAGTTTAAATTCTTTATCGAAATTTATATTTTAATGTAGTACTAGTGGAATCTATTGAAGCCTAATATCCTAACTACTTTCATATATAACATAAGGTAATATAGGAAATATAATATATGAATCAAAATTTGTTTCAATATACATTGGGAAATTAAAATTTTAATATATATTAATTATGAAAAAAAATAAAAATTTCTTATTCCAAACAACATATAAATCGGTTTATGTTATTTCGTATAGATATATGTATACCGTGTACTTATTGTTAAAATATTAATTAAATCTTTTTTATTAAAAATCATTGAAGTTGTTACGATATCTATATTAAATCTTTAGAAAAACTAAATAATTTGTTAATGATAAATAAAATTTAAAAGTTTGAATATAAAGATAAATTTGATATCATTTTTCCAAAATTAATAATTCGTTAATGCAATCCCGCATTTTAGAGCTAACATATAAATAACATTGTTGTGATTTAACTTGGAATTTTTTTTTTGGTAAATGATGTATTTTAAATATGTTCGTGCCCAAAGTTATGTATTTAAAAATATAGATGTATACATCGCAATAGATATTTGAAAAGAAAGTAACGTAAATTTATATATATGTAGTCTATACCATATGGGAAATTTTGATTTATTAATGGAGGAGATAACATAAAATATATGGAAATGGTTGAAGTTTCCAAATGCAATAAGTTCGTTTAGTCCTTGTTTGATTATGATTTTATGGCTTATGGAGTTAATTATGGAAACTGTTGCAATGTGATTGGTTTTGAAAATATTTGATTTCGATTTACTGAATTTTAATGGGTGAAATTAATTTAAAAATTCTGAAAAAATAATAATGGCATATCATGGTAAATAAATTGAAAATCAATGGCAGAATCCTATTAGGGATTCTGCTTTAATAGTATATAGATGTTATCTTTTGTTTAAATAAAAATTTGAAAAGAAGGATGATGCGAACACTGGACGTGACAAAACGAAGAAACAAACAAGTTTACACGACATGATTTGCTGTGATTCCCGTAAGCTTAAGAAGCTGTAGACCCCTAATTTGGCTCAATAGGAGGCCCATTAATTTATCAAACAGTACACATGGACTAAAATCTAAAATCGATCTGTACAGAAGAATATTGTTCACGGTAAGCTTTCACATGGTTCTAGCTCTAACTTAGCAGAACATGTGTGTATGTAAATGATGAATACTGGACGTAAACATTGGATTTTCACACTTCAGGACATAAAATAAAAAGCTCTCAAGTAAGAAACAAAACAACACAGGTGAATTGTCTGAGTAGCACAAACACACAAGAAACTCCTTTTTTTTCTTCAGTACTGATCAAAATCTGGATACAGAGTTGAGAAGCAAACAGCAACAAAATAAATGGCCTTACGAGCTCTTCGATACTTCCTTGAAGATGCGAGGGAGAATCTCATGTGCACCGATATCTAGACCTTGAGGCTCCCTGAAATCAAACCCCCAACCAGTAAGTCAAGTTACAAAAGCTTGTGTGAAGTCATTAGTAAATTCACAAAGCTCATTGCGTAACCAAGAAGAGGACAAGTGAGAGAGAGAGAGAGAGAAAGAACCTGCATAATGTTTGCCCCTTTTCTTTCGAGCTAGGAATGAACCAAACATTTCGAATAGATGGAGATTCAAACTGAACAAAGATTCCGTCGTTTTGTCCGAGCTTCCACTTCCTTGAGCCTTGACCTTTCCACACCTGACGACACAAGAGATAGTCATCCCTATCAGTCCTTAATAATATAAAACCAGAAAAATAGACTTTTAGCAAAGCAAAAAAAGGATTCACCTGCGGGTAAGATATACTACTCTTTGATGTCACTAGGCAAGCAGCTTTGGAAAAGGACTCTTCTGCGTATTGCCTCAGATATGTGAAGCAGTTACTGTGTGTGTGTGGTGACTCAAAAGCCTGCCAATGAACCTATACTGTTAGCAGAAAGACAAGAAGGTTTTATTTTTATTTTTTCTCTCTCTCTCACTCTCATGTACTTCTTTAATACCTTATCGATGTTGACTACTGGTGCGTACTTATCGGTTTGTGTTTTCTCTTTGTCAAGAAGGAAATAGACTCTACTATCCACTTTAGATGTCTCGTGCCACGACTTGACAGCTGTTTCCATGGTCTCAACAAGAAAAGAAAACATCTCTTTCCAACACTCTTCAGCTCCATAGTTTGCAGACTGAAAGTGTTTGATGGAGAAAAATCAGAATCTGAGATGAATAAAGCAGGGAGAAAGACTTTCAGTGATTCTTTGAACATCACTTGGGAGTAAAGAGGAAACTAACCAGTTCAGATTTAAAGCTGTCAAGATGCTTGGCCATGTTGACATTAGACCTCAAGTTCTCGAGTTCTTGAGCTCTCTGTTTCTCCTTCTGCAGCTGACCGAGCCTCTTGATCTTTCTTGAGACTTCTGCGCTCTGTGGGTTGTACTGTAGAGCCATTTCAAATGCAGCCAAGGACTGTCGCAATCATCAAAAGAGATTATTAATATTTATGATTACAGCTTTTGTAAATCAAAAGCAAAAAGAATAAAAGAGAAAAAGGGGGTTTACATCATCATATTTCTCCATGGCTTCAAGCACAGAACCTTTCCTGAAGTACCCCTGAAAAAGATAGATCGGAACAAAAAAACAAACTTGTTTACATAACTGATATTACATGTCACTGTGGAAGAAACAGAACAGAAACCATAGAGGAAAGAAAAAAAAGACAAGAAACGGTCTCTTGTCTGAACATATATATAAATATACCTTCTCCCATTGAGGGTTGAGTTTGATGGTTGTCTCAGCATCAGCTAAGGCTTTGCTAAGCTTAACGAGACTCAAGAAGGCAGCAGCTCGGTTACTGCACCATCGGGTAAAGAAAAAGTTTAGCAACATTTAAATCACAAATTGTCGTTTGAAATATAGCCGAAATGTCAGCCATTCAAGGATAATAATATACCTAAACAATCTTTTTAAGGTCTAACATATGTCACAAGAGAACAAAAATCAGATCTTCTAAGAGCTCAGCTCAAAATGGAAGGAAACCCCATCAGAACCCAACAATTTAGATTCGAAACTAAATAAGAATCGTAAAACTGTTAGAACAAACAAAGAAGAGGTAGACAACACTTTGCCTGTAAAGAGTAGCGTTAGAAGGATCGAGCTTGATGGCCTGAGTGTAGAGAGCTGCGGCTTTTAGGTAGTTCCCAGCTTTGAAGAACTCGTTCCCTTTCTCCTTTAGAGATTTCTCACCTGTTTCCACTCCTTTCTCCGCCATCGCCAATCTGGTGACTGTTTCTGCTTTTCTAATAGGGTTTATAGAGTGGAGAACGCATAAACAAAATCGTCTGGTTTAACCGAACAAACCAAACCGGTTTTTACAAGGGTTGGTCCACTGATTGAACCATCTTCTATATTTTTTTTATGTAAAATTAAAATTCCATTTCAACAGACAAAAAAAGAAATAATAATCATCTAAGGAAGAAAAAAACACAGTAAACTAGCAGTGACAAATATATCTGAAAATAGGTACTCTCCAAAAAAAAACCCCAAATGAACAAGAAGACTTTTTATTATCTTTTGAGGGTTTTAATAAAATTTGTGGAGCTCAGAAAGGTGAAGGAGGAACTTCAATGGTGGTTCCAGCTTGGATCTGACCCCAACCAATCAGACGCCAATGCTTTTCCACACGCCTACTCAAAGCCACTTTCTCTCCTTTGCTCGTGCAAACCGGAGCGGTGAGTTGCAACTTAGCCAGATCGTTCTTCACTCCTACTACTTTGGCTCCAGTGGACATGGAACCAATGTTGAGCATCAGAATCTCTCCCTTTGTTAGCTTTGTCACTTTCCCTTGTTTCTCCGATCCCTTTATTCTCACTCCCAACAGTCTCCGTAGAAGAAAGAAGTTGACCTACCAGAGATTATCTTTTTTACATTAACCCAACTTAACTAATTAATTACCAAAGAAGAAGACTGAAGAAGTAGAGTATCTCTCCTACCTCGAGTTCAACAAACACATCAGGAAGGGAGCCTATTTCACCAAGGACTTGACCGACCAAACGATCTGCACGAGTAAGAGTTGGGTCCATTGTTGTTCCTACTCCTATTAGACCTCCAGGCACTGCATACTGAAGCTCGTTCTGCTCCGCGTATAGTGAAATAATGCGTGAGTATATTGGAGTGCATTTTGGGTTCCCCCGCTCGTCTTTCACAACAATTCCAGGTCGGATCTCAATCAACTGGTTCACTTTCAAAACACCCTACAAAAATAAATAAAAAATGTAGTTAGAGACACCGATTGCATACTGTGATACATATATGCAAAGCTTGATGAAGCTAGAAGGGGGCATATAAGCAAGTTGTAGTTGAGAGATAAAGAGAGAGATAGATACCCTTAGGATACTTCCACCTGCAACTCCACCTTTAATCTCATCAACCTCAAACCCGGGCTTGTTGACATCAAAAGACCGAATCACTATCATATTTGGTGGTGAAATGAAATTCCTCTTAGGGATTGGGATCTTCTTCACAATGTACTCGCATACAACATCGATGTTGTATTTCAGTTGGGCTGAAACAGGGACTATTGGGGCCCCATCTGCCACAGTGTTCTGCAAACATGATGTGATACAAATATGAGTACCAAGTTCCCTAAACCATATTCCAACTGATGAAATGAGGACGTAACATGAGAGAAGAAACTTGAACCATTATAAATTTCTGTATGGCCTCGTGTTGGTTAATGGCAACGTTCTCTTGGATAAGATCAATCTTGTTCTGAAGGATTATGATATGCTTGAGCTGCATAATCTCAACAGCGGCAAGATGTTCGGATGTTTGTGGTTGCGGACAGCTTTCGTTTGCAGCGATAAGAAGCAGTGCACCATCCATGATGGCTGCTCCGTTAAGCATGGTCGCCATGAGAATATCGTGTCCCTGACGAATAGAACAAGAAGATCATCAACAAGAATAAAGCCAAGAGTGGAGAAATCAAATGCTTTCACATCAATCAATCCTCTCTCTTTAAACCCTCCACCCAACAAGACACCAGAAGCAAAAACATGCAGGTGGAGCACAATAACATCAGTAAGATGCATTAAAAAAAACAGATGGAAATAGCATTTTAAGGAGAATGAAGAGAGCCATAAAAACTAATCATACCGGGCAATCGACGAAAGACACATGCCTCAAAAGTTTCATCTTGGAGTTCTCAAATCCAGGGACATCACAATGTGGGTTGTCTTCCTTTCCACTTCCATATGCCCTACAATAACACATACATTGTTAAAGACTCTCCGTCACAACCTTATATTAGAAGATGTTAAAAAAAAAAAACAAATTTGCAAGAAAAAAACTCACTTGTAGCACATTGGTCTAGGGCATTTGTCATCCTCGCATTTGTAAATCTTGGCATTTGCATATCCAAGCTTAATGGTGATATTACGCTCCAGCTCATTCTTAAAACGAACAGTCTGCACAAGAAAGAGAAAAATAATACAAATGATACAAGTGAGTCCATGCTGCTCAATCAATCAACTGATCTAGTAACAAAATTATAGCACAGATTCAAATCACTCATGGTCAATAAAATGTGGAAAAAAAAGCCACAGTCAGATTACCTGGACACCAGATATAGCTTTGACAACAGTGGACTTTCCATGAGCGACATGCCCAATGGTTCCTGAGACAACATAACACTATAGCCTTTAGCTTCTACTATTGTCCCAATGGTTAGCTTGTTTGACATAACTTAATAGAGAGAAAAAATATTAAAAAAAAGAAAAAGCCTTGCTATGTACGCAAACCTAACCTATGTTGATTGTAGCTTGGCGAGAAATGACCTCAGGAGAGAGAGTATGAAGCACAGTCACATCCAATTTACTAAGATCTTGCTCTGCCAAACCCTTGTTCCGTGACATTGTGACGAGCTCCTGCTTAAAAAAAAACGAGAATCAAATCAGAACCCTAGAGTTAGTTAAATCAGAATCCCCTTATTATAAGGCGAATCAGTTAGTGAGAACTACAAAGACAAGTCCCTCTCGGAGAAATTAATTACGGTTAAGTTCGGTTACCTAATTATCAAAACCAATTGGATTCCCAAATCTACAACTTTACAATTAAATCTAATGTGAAGTTCCTACGGAAGAACGGGAGAATGGAAGGAAGCTCTTGGCTTAAAATTTATGCTAGGAAGAAGAAGAAGAAGTGCGTGGAGATCGAAACAAACCTACCTGAAGGAACGACGCAAAGAGTGTGAGAAAGCGGCGCAGCTAGAGGAGGAGGAAGAAGAAGACAGGAGAGATGGTGGTGGTGCCTCAAGGTTTTTTTATCCGAGGGTTGGGTTTCGTCTTTTTTCTATTTTTCTTCTATATAATTAGTTTTGTAATTTATTTTGAAAATATATCAATATTTCTCATTATGTCCCCCAGTAAGAATTATTTTATTACCAACTAACACTTATTATAATCTTAATACGAATCACATCCACAAAATTTAACCTTCAGTTAGCAAATATACTACAATAAAACTACTAATGTAATGCTAATTTAACTGGAAAAAAAAATTGTACATCAAGAAAGGAACATCATCATGCAGTGATATGACCAATTTAAGTAAGCTTAGCTAGTGAATTTCAAGTAAGCTTAGTTAGTGAATATCACACTTTGCTCAAGATCTATAAAAGGTTTGAGTTAACCTTAATTGAGTACTTCTTCAGACACATTTCATATGTTATAGCAATTGCGAACTATAATGTGCATATCCGGTAAAACTATTGAATATTTAGGATCCAAAGAAACAAAAAAAATGTAAAAAAACGATTTGAATAGAGTCAGCAAGCTTGGTAAAACAGATTTATCTATACTAAGACGACTGAGCTTTTACCAATCAAGATTATGTGCTATACCATAGTATAATACTTTGTATTTATGGTGAATTAACATGCAAGGGCAAACGAGAAGAAGCCAATAACAAGTAGTATGTTTTAAAAGAAAACACAAGAGCCTAAAATAGAAAAACATATTATCCATGTACTATATATGATTAATTTGTCCACGACAAAAGTTGTGTCATGTGTCGTAAATCATGGTCTGTATAAAGGTTTGTTTATGATAGGCTGGTTTGTTTTACTTAACGAGTTGTATTTTCAAAAGTAAGAGATATGTCTATTATGGAATTACCTATACGAGTTAAGTAACAATATTAAGGTCTTAATTTAAAGATATTAGAAAATACAGGGGTATCATTTAAAATAGAAAAGTAGGAGGAGTCTAGATAATCAAGAGCTGAGGCAAAATAAAAAAAAAAAATCGTTTATTACCAGACCTTCCTTCTCTCAGACAAGGCATCGTGTCTTTTTTTTTTTCCTTTTAGGTTTCTTCGTCCCTCCTCTTCATCAGAAATCAAACCCATCACGTTGAGGTCGGAGCCGCCACCGCCGCCGCCGCCGAGGAAATTAGGAAAATTTAGATCGGGGCGAATTGGCGTGTATTGCCACGGGAGATCTCAGATTTAGCATCTAATATGGATTCGATGTGAATTTGAAGATGACGGAATCTATGTGGTCACACGATCAACCTTCTCCTCAGCCCTCACCAAAACCAGTGGCTCGCCAAAGGTCATAACTTTATTACTATTATTATTATCGTGGAAATGGAATCGAAAGTAGAAGAAGAAGGAACCCTTTTTGATGCATCTGAATTATGGACTACTATTGTTCATATTGAAGAGATCTATAGGAGATGGCTGTTTTTGGATGGTTATGTAGTTATTCTTAAAGCGACAGATCTCTATGTTTTCATCAGATTTGGCACCTTATCTATATGCTCAGAACGAATACTATGACATTAGTTTCAGCAATTTTAAAAGGCAGTTTTGCTTGGGAATGAATCTTGAACTAGATTACTTTTTTCTTTCTTTCTTTTAGCTTCTGATCTGCTTGGATCTTACTGATTGTTCAGGTCTAGGAGCATCTTCAGGTTACTGGTTCAGAGAGAGATTTCACCTAAAACAAAGTCTGTGCCACGGAAACGATGGGGAGTTAGCCGCCGATGTGTTACTGCTGCTGATTCACCCTGTGGAACCAGTAGGGAACCTGTGAGCGAGCAGAGACATAATCTTATTTCATGGTACCTACCTTGCTTCTGCCTCTTATTTCATGGTATCTTATGTGAAGATTAGTTTATGATGTGGATTACATTCTCCTTGTATGTAGGGTTGAGGCAGAGTCATTGCAGCATTTGTCTGCTACCTACTGTCCTCTTATGCCTCCTCCGAGGTCAACTATTGCAGCCGCTTTTAGTTCTGATGGAAGAACTCTTGCTTCTACGCAGTAAGTATTATTTGTTGTACTATGAATCGTTTCAGATCGCTAATGAGGTTTACTTATCTTGTAGTGGTGACCACACTGTTAAGATTATTGACTGTGAGACTGGAAAATGCTTAAAAGTTCTGAGCGGCCACCGGAGGACACCATGGGTGGTGAGTTAGAGAATTTCTATCTTATTTCTCTTTTCTTCATTAATTTTTATGACTTCCCATAGTTACTAGGTAGTGGCTTTGCTTGACCATAGCTGTATTACCTAATTGAAATGAATTTGGTGGCTCTATTTGTCTTGTCACTTCCTGATTGGTTATGTAGAGGTTGGATGATAGGTGTCAACGTTGTTATCTTTTGGTTTAAGGTGTAGCATGTTAGACAACACTTGCTATGATTTAAGTTTCGTTAGCCTACTGCTTTTAGTATCTAATGCTATTGACTTCTTCCATGCAGGTCAGATTCCACCCACGCCACTCAGAAATAGTTGCTAGTGGAAGTTTAGATCATGAGGTGCGCTTGTGGAATGCAAAAACTTCAGATTGTATTAGATCTCATGATTTCTGTAAGTGCTATGCATTATGGCATTTTGTTCTTTCTCCTCTTTTTTTTTTTTGGGGCATATAATCAACTATCGTCCTCCTCTTCTTCTTTTCCCTAAACAGATCGACCTATTGCTTCTATAGCTTTCCACGCTGAAGGTGATATACTTGCTGTTGCATCTGGTCATAAGGTATCTTACTGCCTTTTGCATGCAGCCTATCCTTTCAGAGTAAAATATCTGTTATAAAGGTTTCTTAAAGTTTGATTAATACTTTTTTTCTTCTTTTGAAGTTGCACATATGGCATTACGATAAGACAGGGGAGGACTCAACACCAGCAATTGTTTTGAAGACGAGGCGCTCCCTGAGAGCTGTACACTTTCATCCACATGGGGTTCCTCTTCTCTTGACTGCAGAGGTGAGCTACATATTGTGAGGATTGTGTCAGTGTTCTGCCACTTTGTGGGCTTACTCTTTTAACTGCAAATGGCAGGTGACTGACATTGATTCACCAGATTCCGCAATGACTAGAGCAACATCTCCAGGCTATTTGCGATATCCACCTCCTGCTATTTTCTTCACCAACACGCAGAGTGGCAGTCATACTAGTATGGCAGCGGAACTGCCACTTGTGCCGTTACCGTACTTGCTTTTGCCTTCATATTCTCCTGATGATCCAAGAATCCAACATTCCACTGCTACTACTGGTCCAAGGAGTGCTCCATCAAGGTTTCAGAGTAATCAAAGTTCAGTAGAACACGGCAGCAGCAGAACAATGTCTACTCCTCCACCTCCTCCTCTTCCCTTGGCTATGTCCGGCGATCTTGCTGGATCCCCTCATGTCCCAGAAAACTCCCTAGCTAGAGCTAGAGCTTCGACCACAGCTGTTGATGCTATGGATATAGACGAAGCTCAACCTGTTGGAGGAAATAGAATTCCCAGGCAAGTGTCAAGTCAGTCAGATTTACTTGATTTTGGACAATTTCAGCAATTATTTCACTCCAGAGACAGAGTTTCGTGGGAGTTACCTTTTCTACAAGGGTGGTTGATGGCTCAAAGCCAGGCTGGTGTTCTTCCTACTGGTGGTAGTGGCACAGCTCCTCCTCATGCAGGTTCTTCTTCAGCATCTCATTCATCCACAGCCAGTCTAGAGGCTGCAGTGGCGTCATTAGAAATTCCTGGTGGTGTTAACTTATATGGAGTTTCTGCAAGCGGCCACACCAGGGACCGAACCCGCTTCGCAGGATCTGGTTTAGCAGGAGGTCTTCCCTCTCGTAACGCTCAACAGGAAGGAACTGAAGCTCAACCTGTGGTGAACAGACTCCCGTCTGAACTGGCTACTTCCATTGCTGCTGCAGAGTTGCCTTGTACTGTCAAACTTAGAGTGTGGTCACATGACATCAAAGACCCATGTGCAATACTAAGGTCCGACAAGTGCCGATTAGCAATACATCACGCTGTTCTTTGCAGGTAAATTTTTCTCCTTAGTATAGTTGTATAAAATCTTGGATGATCGTAATGCTAAATAATATTTCACTTTTGTTACATTGTCTTTGCAGTGAAATGGGAGCTCATTTTTCTCCATGTGGGAAATATTTAGCGGCCTGTGTAGCATGTGTTATTCCTCATGCTGAGGCAGATCCTGGTTTGCAGACTCTGGTCCAACAAGATTCAGGCCTTGCAACTTCCCCTACTCGGCATCCTGTCACAGCACATCAAGTCATGTATGAACTTCGTGTGTATTCTCTCGAAAAGGAAACGTAAGTGTTATTAATTACATTTCTCAACTTTTGAAAGGGAATATAACAGGAAACTAACGATAGTGTGTCTTATGTATGTCTACAGATTCGGTTCAGTACTTGTTTCACGGGCAATTAGGGCTGCACATTGCTTGACCTCTATCCAGGTGAGTCACCTGTAGGAATAATTTGGTGTATCTGTTTAGTGTTATTGTGATGAAGAACTTTACAATTAGGATTTTGCGTGCAGTTCTCTCCAAACTCCGAGCACATATTGCTTGCATATGGTCGGCGTCATGGTTCTCTTTTGAGGAGCATTGTGAGTGATGGAGAAACAACATCACATTTTTTCACAGTGTTGGAGGTAACGTTTATGCTCAAGTAGTTTTGCAGATCCTATGTTATACTATATAAACTTTGAAACAATCATTTACTGATTTTTTTTCTCTTCCATAATTAGATTTACAGAGTTTCAGATATGGAATTGGTGAGAATACTTCCAAGCGCAGAGGATGAAGTTAATGTCGCTTGCTTCCATCCTTCTCCTGGAGGAGGTCTTGTTTATGGTACAAAGGTTAGTGATGTGATCCAATAACGTGCAAACTATTTCCTCAATTAGACATATGCTTAAGACTTGTTAAAAATACTTTTCACAGGAGGGGAAGCTTAGGATCTTCCGGTACAACACAGCTGCTGCTTCCAACCTCACTGCACCAAACAGCTCACCTGAGGAGAACTTGGCCGAGGTAGAATTATTGATCTTGTTAAAATTGTTTTAACATATGATTATTTTGATTCTCATCCTTCAAAAAAATATGAACAACAGGTGCAGACTTATGCATTAGAATGCTAGGCAGAGGGCTCTCAACTGGTTATATACATACACACAGACGGATCTCGCAGCGTCGGCTGATTCACCTTCTTCTGTTTCTTTGGGTAATCCATTCCATTCCGGTTGCTCGCTCTGCTTTATAGTGTTCTTCTCGGTGTGTGCGATTAGAGAATCTGAGAAGCTTTTCCCATTCACAAGCTTGGTGTCATCTTTCTTTTATACTGCGGAATGTCTCTAGTTCGGATGGCCTTCTCAGTTTGCGACCTTTTACTACAAGAAAAAAAAAAAGAAGTTCGAAGCATGTGTCTTGATCAGTTATTTGAAAAGACAGCAGAAAAAATGTAAAAAAAAAAGAAAAAAAAATGTTGCGCATGTTACTGTAGCTTTGTAACTAAGTTTGTTCCTTTTGTAAGATTATCTTTACATTGTGTTTTCCTTTTATCTTAGAAAATGTTTGATTTTCGTTAAGACGTTTAATTTTATATACTGAGAGTGTGGATCGACGCTCAAACTATGTTTTATAGTTTGATGCCCATTACTTCTTTTTCCTTTTCAAAGTGGAGACATGTTAATCAATATGGGGGGAATATAGCAAAAACGCAAATTCTGACTGTCTATTAAACCGCACTAACCGGCCCATTAATTCAAACTTGTCTCTTACATTCTGTATCATAACCGGCGAAAATCCAAGCAACTTGAAAGTAAAACTAAGGGAGAGACATGTAAGCATCCAGACAAGAGTCAGACACTGACTTGAGTAGCTAAAGAGCAAATGGCTAAGGACCAGTAACACCAACAAACTCAGTAGTACGTGTTGTAGTAAGCTTGAGGAGCAGCAGCCGCGGGTTGCTGGACCGGGGCAGCCACTGGTGCTGTAGCTGCAGCTGGGTATGCCTGAAGTTTTCACAAATAGATAACGAGTCCATTAGTTGATCAAATGAAAAAAAAGAAATTTAATTAAACAACTTGCGGCTATGTTAATCACTCTTATTAGACATAATCAGTTACCTGAGCAGGATATGCGCCATAAGCAGCGGCTTGTGGCACGGGTGTTGGTGCTTGTGGAGCAGCATAGCCAGCGGGATAGCCACCATATGCTCCATACGCAGCCTAAAGTGATTAATGGAAACGTGAATAAGAGTAGAAGCTAAGCAATGAAGTAAACGAGCTGGTTTCAATTACCTGCTGCTGGCCATAAGCAGGGTTCCACTGCTGTGGTTGTGCAGGAGCTGCTTGTGGCTGTGGCCAAGCTTGAGGCTGTGCAGCATAACCACCGGACCATTGAGCCGGTGCATTTGGATATGCATTGGACACTGGCTGAGCAGGCGTAGTGTCATTGTAAGTTTTGGCCAATTTCGTCCTATCTGAAGAGAGAAACTCATCTGCGCTACGCTTTCTCAACTCTGACCTGCTCCGGTGAGGTAAAAAGAGCTTACAGTGCCGATCTTCCGCTTTTTTTATGGTCTCAACATCTCCGAAAAGATCCAGGAACTGCAAAAGACATACACGCATAAGATAATTAAACACAATAATTTAGATACTGAGAAGACTTAAGTTTAGAAGAAGAGATTGGTCTCCTTTTGCCCGTTACCTCTATATAGATTAACGATATCTCTTCTCTCTCAGTGGAACTTGGAGTGTTCTGGGTGTCTACATTTGGCTTTATCAAATTCTCAACGAGTGGGTCAAGGTACTCTATCTTTCTTGGTGGTGGCAGAATGGTCTCGAAAAAAATCAGCGCTTCCATGAAATGTTTTGACGGCTGGACGTGGTCAAGAGCTTCAACTATAATCTTCCTAGCCTTCTCAGCGTCACGTAAAACCTGAAAATATTATTGAAGAAAGTAAGAAGCCAAACCCATTAAATACTCATTCAACAAAGCTAAACAAAAGGAGTTAAGACATCGGTTTTACAAACTCTTAGTTAGTAGACGACATACCAAGTATGAGAACCTTGAATACTGCGCATACAGCAGCGGCAGTAATATAGAGTTCTCTTTGCCTTTTTCAACAGCAATCACTTGCTCATACACGGAGAAAGCATCATCCAAATTTCCCTACAAATAAGATTAGGAGTAAAGGAACAGTACAGTGGTGATAGCCTATGCTAGTTCTTCAATTACTAATTTACTAGTTGCTCATGAAAAACTTACTAGTCGTTGTTCCATGTTTGCATGTTTAATTACTGCTTCAAGAAGCCCGGGAGAAATTTCAGAGTGCAGTAACTGGAATGCAGCTCTAGCACCAGCTATATCCCCTTTCTGCTCTTTTAATCGAGCAGCAAAAAGGTGGATTTCTGGTTGTCTCTGCCACAGGAAAGAAAGCAAATAAATAACCAAGAACGCCAAAGTAGTTTATTGTCTTTTCTACAAAGTAATAAGATTAAACTACCCAAAGATTTGGTGAAACATGTTTCATACCTTGACAAAGACTTGAGTTGCTCTAGCAAGGGCGTTGTCTGCAAGGTCCATACTTCCACTAGCTCCCATGCTTAATACATATCGAATCCAGTACTCAGGGTAATTTGCGCAGGCAACTAAACATCTCTCATACAGCTTGACCACCTATTCAAAAAGAATCTTATGTAAAGCATAGATGATGATCACTGCTAAAACTTAAATATGTAAACATAGAAAGAACAAACACTCCACAAGTAGAACAGAGTATGACAGACAGATTGTTATGAAGACCTCTGCATTAATAACATTGGTACTTTTAACAACGATAACTCACGTACCAAAAAAGATTTGACAAATTAAGAATGTGAAATACTTACTACTTAGCCTTAAAGTTACCAAATAGAGGCCCATGCTTTGGTCCCAGTTATTTCCCATTTAAAAGTTGCTTGATCCAATGGAAACCCAATAAAGCAAGCATATGATGCACGAGATACTACTTAACTGTAGGTCAATAATATTACAGAGGTACGACTTAATCTACAAAAGTACTTGTATGTTCACATATAAGAGAGTTAAGCACAACGATACCTTATTGAAGTCTCCATCGCTCTCTATGAAGTCCAGATAATTATGCCAATTCTCCAGCTCTGCTACATTGAGAGGCCGCACATGGAAATAAGGCCTTCTTATAGCCATTTCAAAACCAATGATCTTAGATTCAAACTCTTTGGCTTTGATATACATGGCTTCTCTGACGCCAATGAATTTCTTCATTTCCTCAGGATCAGTTGAACCAGCACTTTCCAATTTAGATGGTTCAGAGGTACCATCAGCTAGAGATTTTCCTTCATCTGCCTTTCCATCAGATTCAGATGGTGCAGTTTCAGACGCATCACTAGCAACAGCAACTGTTTCAGATTCCTCAGCACTCCTTAGCTCCGACAGAGGACGCGTTTCAGCTAGTTCCTTAAAGCTGTAGCAAGAACATCAATTATCAACAACAGAATAATGCCAGAACGAAAGAGGTAACAGACACATCAGAAAGACAATGAAAAATTTTGAGCATAACCGAAGAACCCTGGCTAATACTAAATCAACATAAATTATTTTCAACGTAACAACTGCAATCACATGAATTATCCAGACAGTCAGAGTGCTAAGAAAATTGATTGATGAAGTCACTTGAACTTACTTGCTGAAGTATCTATCAATATTCTGAATAGGATTCTCCAATATTCTGGTGTAAATCATGGCAAGTCGGCTCCAGGCCTGCTGCATGTGCTCGTACTCAATGTATTTGTCCCACAATGGAGAGACCAGAAAATCAGTTCCAACGTAAACCAAAGCACGTTCAAAAAGGCTGCAGGAGCAAAAGAGAAAAAAGAATGTCATATACGCTGAAAGACACACAGGCACGTCCAATCAATAAAGAGGCACAAGTTCTATGGAGAAAAAAAAGGGATTCACTCTTTGAATGCAGAAAACTGCCAAACACTGCATTTACCTTCCTGGTAAAAGCATACCATGGCCAAAACCGAGTAGTCAGAGGCTACCTAAAGCCCAAAACTGGTTGAGATCTTCCCAGCAGCATTTTTCGTATGGATACACTTCGATGGGAGGGTGACAATTAAAACAGGTATTTTTAATTCAAAATTTTCAAGCAAAAGAAGCATAAAGCACCACGAAAAGTGGAGCAGATTCACCACAAAAAGAAAGTGAGTTGCATTAAAGAAAATAAATATTTTTAAAACAATTTCCATCAGATCTTTCCGCCACAAATGAGAGAACTTGCTGTAGCAATCTAAGAAAAGGGTTAGATGGCAAAAATCATTTTTCTAAGTAACTGAAAAACCAATCAAACTATTAATACACAAACAAATAGAAGAAGAAGCACTCATTACCTTCTGATCGTGTCTGGATCCCCATATGTATTGATGGCAAAAACGCAATAATGCAGCCATATGTCTACTGAATATGTCACCCCCAGCACTGCTCTTTCATAAACCTCCACGACTTTGTCCATTGCCCCCACCCGAGCCTCATGATCCGCATACTTTTTCCAGTAGCCATAACACAGAGGGAATTCAGCTAGGAAAGCATCATACACCTTCCGTATTTTTGCTATATTGTCCTGTAATTAGGGAAGCAAGAAAACATTACCTATCTTGATCAAAGAAAGAAGTACCTATGAAAGCGACTTATAAGATTCAGATACTAGCAAATAAGTTAATGGAAACATAATTAACCATGAAAGCCACACAGAAGTTTCCATAGGTCAAAGCTTAGTAAATAAAGGACAAGTAAACTAATTATGAAAATCGACAGATACCTGAGCTATCCTCTCTGTTTCTTCAATCAGGGCAGTCCAAGCATTAAACTCTGAAGAATTAGCCCTTACAATACTCCATAGGCGCTCCTCTTCTGGTGAAAGAGCAGAGTCTATAACAACAGAAAATAAATAAGCAAAGAATTAAATCATCCAAGTTAACATAAAAAAAAATCAATCCCCAATGATGTGTCTACAGAGAAAGAACTAACTGCTCACAAAACACGAGTGAATAGAGAAAAAAAAATTACCCGCATTGTCTACATGCCCTGCTCCTGGAGCTGTTACAGGCACATTCTCCGTTGCATTCCCATTCTCAACTGGCGCAGCAGAACCACCACCTTCAGGGCCAGTCCCATTGACCAAAGAAACATTAGTGACTGATTGAGAAGAATCAACAACATTCGATTCCACGGTAGCAGCAGAAGCATTATAGCCCTCAGCAACCATGGCCTGGCTTTCTCCCATAACTCTCTAAACCGAAACTGCAACAAAAACGATGAGTAGAAAGCACATATAAGACTCATCCATGGATGCCATTAAGATTTAGCAAGTAAGAGGGCCTAATCGTGTACAAACCGAAACCACACAGATAGAGAACATTTGCTCAGCGCAGAACTCAATATATCTTCATACGAATCACAATAATTAAAGCTGGATACGTAGCAAACCCTAATCATAATCCAAGTAAATCATAAACCCTATAAACATGAGCTACCAGAAACAAAACCCTGGTTTTATTCCCAAATTGGTGATATAGGAGGGAGAGGGAAGGATAAAAACCTCGGAAACTGAAGAGGAAGCTCGCGAGTGACTTCAATGGAGGAGGAGCTCCCGTGTTTATTTTCTCGTTTACAGGAAGAGAGGGTTGTAGGGTTAGAGACGACGCGTGATGTGTTGGTAGGTGCACAGTAAGATTGAGTGCCGCAATATATGGGCCGTCAATATAAATGAGCCTTTAAATGTTTATTAACGGGCTCAGTAATAAGCCCATTAAAGGAGTAGCTATTAGCAGTAAGCATAGAGTTTGGGCTAGCCCATGAAGCCCATATTCAATATTCAGAACATTTTGTTTTTGGCTAATGGAAAGTGATTTAAGTAAACTGAAGTAAACCACGGTTGGGGATTTTAAATCAAACTCCGATCAGTGATAAGTGATAATGATAAGTTAGGGTCTATAATGCACGTGTGATGTGACTCAATTTTTTTTTAATGAAATGATAAATTTATTCAAGACAAAAAAGAAAAAACACTTTTTTTATAATAGATGTGCCATTGTTCCACTTAGAATTGAAATGTTTGAACTATTTTAGAAAAAATCCTTCATTCCCTTCGTCATTTACTGACGAACCACTCTCAAATTATGGAATGGCAATAACGATTATATTTTTTTGTCAATTCTTCACATGGTTTGTTCATGTGAACAAACTGATGGCATCTCAGATTTCAACAAAATCGAGTGTTCAAATTGTCAACTCGTAACGAATTATTGGTGCTAGCAATTATTACATATATCTGCAAAAATGGCAAGTGTGAGTTGTTCTTGAGTGTCATGTTTAGCCACGTTCTGTATGTATATATATGTTTGTGTATCAAACAATGTTATTTAAAACGTCGTCTACATCTATCATCCGTTCATCACTAGCAAATCACTATACAATCGGGGTTTCACCGGTATTTATTTATTAAACAATTAAATTCCATGTGCTTGTATTCCTCCTACTCGTCAGTCAATTTGTCACCATAACCTGACCACGTACCTTTAATTTTGTATCTATATTTCTCCTGTCATTTCCATATCATAAAGCCATAAAAAAATAGATTAAATAATTTGTTGTGTAATTACTTTGAATGGAGACTGGATCATTAAATTTGTCCCGTGATATCTCTTTTGGATCCTAGTCATGTTAGTATCTTAGCATTTTCATGTATCTTTTGTTAAATATTTAATTATTAATTAAAAACTTCATATCATGCATTACATAGTAAACAACGATCACAACTAAACGAATTTGAAAATGAAACTACAAATAAATTTTCAAAAATTAACAAAACGGAAAAAAAAATTAACAAAACGCCAAACACTTGGATTTAGATTTGTGTTTCTCTAATTCTTTATTTCTAGGGCTACGTACTTTGACTCTTCTCTACCTATAAAATCCTCTTTACATACACACACTTGTGATCAGACTCTCAAAGAGATCCAAAGCACTTCTTTTTCAAAACATGGACCAATCCATAGTTCTTTCTCTAGCACTAGCCTCACTCTTGGTCGGAGTCGTCTCAGCTCGTGACTGGAACATCTTGAACCAGCTCAAAGGACTGTCTTCATCTTCAAGCCAAAACGGTATTGTTTCTTCAGGGGTCTCGACGAACTTGAAACGTTACTGCGAAAGCTGGAGGATCAACGTGGAAGTACACAACATCAGAAACTTCGATGTGGTGCCTCAGGAGTGCGTGTCGCACGTCAAGAAGTACATGACGTCATCGCAGTACGAGGACGACGTGGAGAGAGCCGTTGATGAGGTCATCCTTCATTTCGGGAGCATGTGCTGTACCAAGACCAAGTGTGATGGCATGGACGCTTGGATCTTTGACATTGATGACACGCTTCTCTCTACCATTCCTTACCACGAGAACAATGGCTACTTTGGGTAAAATATACATTCTAGCTCGCTAATTCATCCCGGTTTAAGATAACCGGGTTTTAATCTTGTTTGATGAGACTAATGATGTGATTGTGGAATTGAAAACAGAGGAGAGAAATTGAACTCTACTAAATTCGAGGACTGGATGAGGAAGAGGAAAGCACCAGCAGTGCCACACATGGTGAAACTGTACCAAGACATCAGAGAAAGAGGCATCAAGATCTTCTTGGTCTCTTCCCGTAAAGAATATCTCAGATCTGCCACCGTTGACAACCTCATCCAAGCTGGTTACTATGGCTGGTCCAACCTCATTCTCAGGTACAACTAAACCGGAGATCAGAAAACCAAACTCTGTTCGGTTTATACATTGTCTAAACCGAACAAACCCATAGAAACCAATTATAAGCATTGAATAGTTTGATATCTACTTTAATACACTCACGTACAAGAGTCAAACTGGATATTGAAAAACAACCTCTATTTGGTTTATATATTCTCTAAACTAAAATCAAGCTAAAAACAAGGTTGTACACCACTCAAGTTAATGATTCTGGTTTGCTCTAACCGGATTAGATAACCGGTGTACTAAAACTAGATTTACTGAACAATGCAGGGGAATAGAAGATGAGCACAAGGAAGTTAAAGAGTACATGTCAGAGAAGAGAGCATGGTTGATGGGTCTTGGTTACAGAGTCTGGGGAGTGATGGGAAGCCAATGGAGCAGTTTTGCAGGCTGTCCTCTTCCCAAGAGAACCTTCAAGCTCCCAAACTCCATCTACTATGTGGCCTAAATCATTACACTGCAAAACTTTGATTTAAGCTTCTCGGACCAAGAAGAAGCACCCACCCATGAATAAGAGAGAATGGTTTTGATTGTGATTCTTATTTTTGCTTTCCCTTTCATGTCATCTTATATCAAGAGATTTATGAATAAAAAGTTTTTTTTGTTTTCAGACCAAACAAACAAGTACTGTATATGCTACAGCGAGCAATCAAATAAAAATCAGACACAAAAAAATGATCTACAGTACCAACTAAGCAAAATGTTCAAATAAGTGCAGCACCGTTATTTTAGTTTCGTTTTTCCATAGATATTCAAAGATAATCAGATGAAATAATTTTATTTGCCTACAATCACGAATCTTTTTGTTATCTTATAAAAGTTTAGAGTAAACAAAAAACAATCTTACTTATATGGTGAAAGTAACTGAACCATTTATTTTGTTCTTTATATTAAGTTAGCTGATCATAGGATGTAACTTATAACCAGCAATGGACTCCAAGAGCCATGTGTGACCAACGACCCTTGATCCAGTTTTGGTAGATAAAGCTTCAGCCTCATTTGCTCGTTGCCAAATAATCGTGACTTCTTCACCTAAACCACATCCAGGTGGAGGATCAATGTTGTACACAACAACCGGTGATGATCCTTGGTCACCCACATTGTTGATGCTTTCTCCGCTTAGCTCTTCCTCTGTCTTCAAGATCATACCACCAGCGACTTTGACTAGATTTTGAAGGTCTTCTTTGTATCCTTTAAAGAAGTCTCCATAGAAATAGAATTTCATGCCGTCAAAGAGCTTTGGTTTCTGCTTGTCAATGAAAATAACTTGTGAGATATCAAAAAAAAAAAAACACTTTCAGTTTAGTTTTTCTGTATGATATGCTTACATTAGTTGCTGCTCTGAGTCTTGCAGTTTTTGGTCCATCATGACATCCTTGAGTGTCAATATGAATCTCAAATGGTTCTTCATCAACAGGTTGAGAAGCTTCAAGGCTTGCCTTCATCCCTGGAAACAATTACAGTCGTTCCATGTAAAGATAAATATCTACTTACTATTGGTAAAAGTAAAGAGCATATAAAATCCTGAGTGAGCAATTTAACTCACAGTCTGCGTTGATAATCCATTTGCCATTGAGGATACCCATAAGAACCTTCAAAGTTCTTGTACAAGCTCCTTTCTCGTCTGTAGAAGCAATCACATGTGTAACACTTGGGTTCCAGTACCTTGATATGGTCGCATTGAATTTAGCAGCCAACTTTTCCATCAGCCGCTGGGGAAAAGCAATGCAATGAGAAGATTAGTCTATTTGTTTGCAAAAGCTCTTTTATCCACAAAGGATGGGGACTTATGGTATGAAAACATGCTTAGTAGTAAGTACTGACCTTATCGCCCTGAGAGAGTGCTGATCCACAGATAACAAGATCTCTTGTAGTATCAGGTTTCTTATCCAAAGAACAAAGCTCAGCAGGATTCCTGAGAGAAAAGGTAATGGGATTATTAGTTAGTATCATATGAAAAATAAATAGTCTTATCAAAAAAATGCTGAAAGAGATTTGATACATTTTCGGTAAGGGCTCAGCTCTGGATGTGCGATGTCTAGATTTCTCGTTCGGGAATTTGACAGAAGAATGAACCGGACAAAGCAAAAGAAAATCTTCCTGTAATGAAAAAGCAAAAGATTCAGATTGGAATTGGAACCGTGGTAACTAATTGATTACTATATATGCAGATGAGAATGTAAAGAATGTGGCAAAACATACATGATCCCACCGGCATCTGGAGATCTCCCGTGCACATGGAACATGGTAGCTCCTGCGGCAGGACTTGACATAGCAGCCTAAGGCAGCCCCTTTCAGGTTGCATTTAGTGCACTTCATTTTCAATCCCCTCGCAAGTTCTGCTTTCAGGTTCCTCACTGTGTCATCTTCAAAGTAAACTTGTGGTGCCCTGAACAATTCATTCAGCTGCTTTTAGTACTTTTATCATTCAAAAGGGTTTTAATACTCCAAGCCAAATTCTATACAAGGGATTTTTAGGAAACAAAGATTAGATTGGGAAATGGTAAAAGTTTTGTATACCATTCAATACATGCGCTATGGACATGGATAACATTGGAGCGGAGTATGTCATCTCCAACAACTGGCATTCCTCTTGAATAATGCAGCATTTCTCCAGTGGCCTAACAAAATATTGATCCAGCCAACTGAGTAAATCGTACAAGAACAAAATGCTTAGATCACAGGAGATGAGAAAGACTTTTTTACCTCAGATACTCTATCAGATTGGCAGAATCCACATATGGTTATGTTGGATGATGGTTGATCTGTAATTACAGATGGGGTCAAATCAGATGATTTAGAGGTGTTTCCAATAAGCTGATCATCAGAGTTTGCAGTGTAGTTGTCTTTGAATTCAGCAGCTTGTTGCATCAGGTTTTTCTGCCTCTTGGAGACTTTCTGATGATTTTCCATTGCTTCACACTTCCTCTTTGCAGCTTGGAGAGTTTCAGGTAACTAGTGGAAAAGAAAAACAAGATTGAAACACATGTCAGATAATAACTCAGAACACGAAGTACACCACTTTGAATGAATCATACTTGAGGAACAGGGTAATGAATCTAAAACGAGAATGCACCTGATGTTTATGTGATTTTGCATGATCATTGTCTGCATCAGGATAAAAATCATATGACCGGAGGCTCTCGGTCAGGAGAGGCAGAGTCAGATCCTGAGCATTGTTAGGATTTGGAGTGCTTTCTTGGGACAATAATGGAAGCGGAGAATCATGATGATCACCACAAATTCGCCTCCTTGCAGCCTTATTAAGCTGGCCAGAAGCAGAGATGTCACTCACACCTTTTGCAGCTTGTCCTATATGACTTTCAGGTGTCTGCAGCAAGAAATAAAAAAGAAGATCAATACACATCTTTAAATGCTGTCAAGTGTCAACTATGGCCAAAAAACAAGGCAATATAAACATTTTGTTAATCGTGGTAAGTAAGTGTGTGTGTGTGTGATGCATCTCTTACGTGATTGCCAGCAGCGTCACTCTCTGATTCAAACTCAAATGATTGGAGATTATCTTCTAGCATCTGCTTAGGTCGTGGTCTTGGATTGCTTTCTTCCGAGGTTGGGAGGGGAGAGTCACCAGCATGACCAGAAGAGTCACCACCTCTCTTGATCACATCCTCCTTGTCAGATCCAACATCATTCTTCCGAATCTGTAACTGTGGGAGATGAACACTAACGGCTGCGTTCAAGCTTTTGTAGATGCCTATGACACTCTCCATGAAATGAAGGTTTCTCCGAGCTGCAACATGATTACAGATTTCTCACTACTAGGAAGAATCTTAAAACGAGAGATGCACATTATTAAATCTCGACTTTACCCTTTTTGGGATGTTTGGATTTGCAGACGGGACATCCTGATTCTGATTCATCTATGCATGAACTGCCCAAAATAAATTAATTCCCAGAATCAATTTGAAATCAAATACGTGGAGGAATAATCGCTAAATAGTAACCAGAGAGAGAGAGAGAGAGAGATTGATAAGTAATCTTACTCGCAGAATACGTGGTCACAAGGAAGTAACACCGGTTGATTTAGCAATTTCAAGCTGCAAAATATGCAATTAAATCAATTGTTACGATGATGATTCGAAGAACACCCAGACAAAAAAAAAAATTAACTCCACCACTCACCAGAGAGGGCACTTGAGCTCCAAATCGAGTTTCTGGAGGTGGAGAACCCATGGATTCATCTGCATCTTGGTGAAATTCGCCATTGCTGGTGTACGGAAGCTGACTAGTAGATGACAGAAGCCGCGGAGAATGAGAGAGAGAGAGTAATGTAGTTTGTCGTCGATTCATCTCCGTTCCATTGTTTATTTATTTGGAGAATTGGCGGGGAAGAATTGGCGGGAGATGCTGATTTTGATGAGCGGAAGAATGTGTGTTGTGTTAATTAAAAAGCCCGCGTGTTTGCTTCTAAAATTTTGAAACATTTTGAATCTCGAGTAAACAAACACCACAAGCGCTTATACATGATTTCTGTAAGTTATTTCTTATTTCTATCAATTATTACCCAATAATAATTAATTTGTCTTTTGTTTTTTACTAACAACTGCTTTCACTGCTTTAATGTCATTTACTTAATTATGTTTTTAGTTATGTTTAAACCTGCCTTCACGGCGTCATACGCATATGCATGCGTATCAAGTTCCAGTCAGAAATTATCTCCATACCCACCCGGACCGGCTAAATAAACCGGACGCAAATGTGGTGTTTCATTCATGGTATACAAAGATTTTACTACTCGCCCATATGTTTTGAAAGTTCTCATTGAGAGCTCCTTCAAGAGATGACTTTATTTCGCTGCTAGGAGAATAAACTAAGACGAAAACCTCTCTGTTCTCCTGACTTCCTGCCTAATTAACACTAACCACTCCCATTTTCTTTTCTAAACAACTAATCAAAACGTTAGGAAACCACAAGATTATGAACAATCTATACTCCTTATACGGCCAACAGTATCTAATCCTCACTGTGTCTCATATTATAAACGCGTGATCTGCATCTTCTATATAAAATGTTCTTTTTTTCTCTTCAAATGTAATGTTTAGCGACAAAATTGTTTTTCAAGAAATGTGCACTCTTCGAATCTCCCCCACTCCCAGAAGCTTTAAACTCCAATCTCTGATCAGGGACCTGAAAGCAATCAATCAAATGGTTACTGAGTCTCATACATTATGGATTTTATATCCCATGGAAGCATTTGCACATGTGGATGTTTTGGTTAAGAACTTAGAAGTAGTGTCAACTTACCACTCGGAACTAAAATGGAGGTTCCAGTGGTTCATCCGCACTCCCATTTGAGACTTCCTCCACATCTTCTTCCATTGACAATCTCACATACTCTCTCTGAGCGAAGCGATCCCACTCTGTTAAACTTGGATCCTCCCGTTCCTACAACAATTAAATACAAAACATAGTTTTTTTTAAGCTACAATAAGCCCAACCACCTGCTTTTAGTAGTTAATATAGTCATAAATTTTTGTCCTACAAAAAGCCAAACTTACCTGGCGAATGAGGAAAGGGTCACGTGTTTCGAAAGCCATGAATTTGTTAAGGTTGAAGAGTATATTGAAGACGTTTCCTGAAAGTTTGGATCCTTTCAGATCCTGGAGGGTGATACACTTCTCCTCCTGTCAAGTAATACGACCATATAAAAAACAGCTCGGAGAAATCAAACGATCATATGAATAGTTTCTAACCTCTGGTTTAATCATGTCAATGATCTGACATAGGATATCGTTGAAATGAACAGGTTCCTGGGTTATGCATTCCATGCGATGCAGCTGCTCTTCGAAAAAAAATTGTATTTCGTTTGGAGTGATCACCCCATTTCCATCCAAGTCAATGCACTTGAACCTGATAGTATATCATAACAGAGGTTCAACATGAGTGTTTTAGGTTCTGATAGCCTGTCAGTATAAACAGAGATCCTGTGGCTGTAACAATATCAGCGGACAAAGATGTCCATATATGTCACTGGTTTTAGTTTAGTTGAAGTATATAAATCATGATTTTGTAATTTAAAACCATGGGAATTCTTTCATAAAAAAAAACCAATATTATCAAGGAGGGGAGTGTTGTTGTGTACCAGTACTCAAGACTAGGCTCAGATGACTTGTCTTCCTCGGCGAGAATGAAGTATACAAAATCTTCATAACTCATCTTCCCTTCAACTTTGCTCGTAAATTTTCTAGGAGCCTAAGATAGAAACATAGCCACAACATGGGTCAACATCAAGTGAAAAGTGTCCTGTCAGACTATAACGTAGCTTTACCATATTTCGGGAACCAACCTGAGAAAATATCCTATCAACAATCCTGTAGGTAAGGGCATGGTTACCATATTTGATGAGATTGTCCTTATCGATAAAGCAGTCATGGTCACCATCAAGTTCCCAGAACCTGCAGTAGATCACGTAAAAGTGCTCATAGGAGAAGTACCTGAAAAATCAAAAGACGACATGATTGTGAATGATTGAACCATATGAAGGCATAAACCATAACCATATAGCTCTTTCCTTTTGCACTGTTTTAATGATATATATGTGACAAAGCCACTCGAATGTAATACATTATACATCTCCTGTGGGTTTATTTGAAAGGGTATGAAAAAAAGAAAAACAAACTCACCTAATAATTTTATTGATGTCGTCTTCTTCATCAAGCTGTTGCATAGCAGCAATAAGATTTCCGCGTTTCAGCTCTCTAAGAGTAAGGCAGCCAGTTCCGGATCTGTTAATGTAGTAAAATATTCTGTAGATGACCGTTTCAGCTGGGTTATCAATGAAGGATAACGTTAGTACTAGTACCAAATGTAAATAACAAGAAAAATTCAGATATTTGCGGTGCTCTTTCGCTTTACTGACAATGCCCATAAAAGTAGCATCAGAAAAAACGATTTATGAAAATTTGTACAGCCAGAGATGCGGGTTAACTTAAAATTGCATAAACGTCTTATTTAACATTGAAAAGAAAAATCCCCTAGACTTCACCACATGTATCCCATGAAATCACTGTCACAAATAAATGAGTCCTACCATATCTTTCTTGAAATTCGCATGTAGTGTTCAGAAATTGTAAGCCAGGATGTGTTGCCAGAAGCTCATCCAGAAGTGGTTTGAAGTCTGCCTGTGGCCAAATCCAAGAAAAGATAGAAATATTTAGTGCTATGGTTTAGACAAAAAGAGAAGTCAATTGTTGGAAAATAAATCAGAAAAGCGGTAGAAGAATCACAAAAAGACCTGTCTGAGGTACTTGCAGTCCTGCTGCTTTAGTATATTATATATCTGGGAGGCTGTGTCCATAGTCAACATATTTCCATCAATCCAATACTTGATAAATGCATCCCTGAGGACAATGGCAGATCAATCAGCAAACGTTAGTAAAGCACCAACTACTCAAATGAACTTTTAGGTGCCAGAAACTAAAAAAAAAAGAGAAGAAAACATACACATAAACACACCATACATGCGTTTCAACTACTATGAGCAAACTTATTATACATAAAAGTTAACACGCATGGAGCTACCTTGTAACTACACCGCTGCAACCGGTATCAATCTTTCTGAAAAGCGCGGGAGAAAGATAAGAAGGGAGCTTGCAGACTTCTTTCGTAACAGATTTGAATTCTGCAAGAGGCATATGAATGATAACATGAGTTTCCTTAAATATTCCTCAAGAGGAACAAAAACTTGAAAGAAAGCATTACCATCGATATGTAGTCCGTCAATAGAGTTACTAAAGAAATGATCAACCATGGATATACATTGCTCCTTTAGCTCTTTCGCTGGTGGACGCCCATTGAGGAAGTAGAACTGCAGAAAGAAAAAAATATCATCGTATAAGGAGTATTTAAAAACAGAGAGCCACAGTTTCAAAGACTCAGGACTCAGTTTCAAAGACCAATCAAGAAAAACATAGATAACCAGACGACAATTACAATAACGAGAAAGGCAAGTGCATTTCAAGTAGCACAAGTATAAAGGGTTTAAATAGAAATGAGAACAAACCTGAGGAACGAGTTCTTGCTTAGGTTCCTTAACTGATCTCAGAGGAGAGCGGAGAGATGGAGGGCTAGCTCTCTGCCTCGAGAAGCGTGGAGAACCAGGGGAGCTGCGTGGGGGAGTGCCGTTGCTGAGAAAGACAGATGGCAAAGCAGTTGTTGGACCAGGAACATTGATGGTGGTGGGGTAACTCTTAGTTGGTGTTCCAGATTTAGCGTCATCAATCAAACACTTGACCTACGGAGAAAACAATTGTGAGAGACACAGATTCATATTTCAGAAAGAAAAAAAAAGGAAGAAGTACCAATGAGGCAGTTTCAGGGAGGGAGAGCCAGTGGGAGAAAAGTTCATCAGCAATATGACGAGAGCGCGGAGAAGGAGACAAAGAAGGGAGATGCAAGAGGTCGGGATCTAATAAATGAACATCTTCGTCTACTCCAACAATAATATCCATCTTCATCGACTATGACTAAGAACAACAAGTCCTACTTCTTCCGAGACTACTCGAATCAATTATCGATTCGATAAAACCCTAGTGTTCCAGTTATATACAGAATAAGAAAAAAAAATCTCTAGACGATTGCTTTCCAATAATAGACGAAGTGCTTCTGTAATTGGAAGACTTTCCCTGAATGAACTAAGCTCTCCGATCAATAAACAATAGAGAGATTGAAGGATTCGAGGCGGAGAAAACTGGGAAAACTGTAGTTCTTTCTACCGGAAAGCGAGCGAAGGACTCGAGAGAGAGAGATATTTATTGAATTTCCTCGGCGGTTTGGTTTAATTTTACACTCTCCATTTCTTTGACCCAAGTCAACCACAATAAACCGCCTATTTTTACGTTTTAAAAATAAAAATAAAAAAATAGATAATGTGGTTTTCATGATAAAATAGCGCTCAAACTAAAAAGAATACAGTAAAACCAAATATCATAATACAAGCTGGAATGTGAAAATTACGTAATCGATTATAAGCAAAATAAAAGAGAGAGACCTCCAGCGATCCTTCTCTCTCACAAGTCCGTGGAAGCCAAAGTCTCTCCGTCTCCGTGTTGTGAAGATTTGAGAGACCTATCTTCGATCACAATTCCAAATTTCTATCAGATTCCAACATCCAGAGGAAGGAAGAAAGGAGAGAGAAACAATGAACATCTTCTCCAAGAAACCTAATCCCAGAGGTTTGATCTTCCAGCTCTTCCTCTCTTCTTACACACACCGGATTGTGTATTTTTTTCTCTCTTTGATTGATTAAATAACATATATCGAATTTGATCAGATGTGGTTTCTTCGGGTTCATTAAAAGTTTTTGAATTGTTCTGTAGTTTTATGGCTAGTTCGTGATGTTCCTATTTTTATGTTTTTTTTCTTCTGGAACCTGGCTTAGGTTTCGTCTGAGATCGAGAATGTGTATAGAATTTGATGTCTCTTCGAATCTGAATGTATTGTTTTTTTTCTGGTTGAATTGCAGAAGTGCTTAGGGAGAGTAAGAGAGAGATGACTCAAGCTACTAGAGGTATTCAGTATTCTTCTTCTCTTCATTCATTGGAAAAAAAACTACTAAGTTCCATATGTGTCTCAACTGAATAAGCTATGTTAATGTACATATAAATAAATTCTTCTCAAACTGATGAAAGTTCCCTTATTTTTGTGTTGTCTCTCATCAACCGATGCTTCAGGAATCGAAAAGGAAATCTCTTCTCTGCAATCAGAAGTAATGTTTTTAACATTCATTTTGTTTTTCTATATACAAACTCCCACATACTATATATGTTTCTTTCTTGTACGAATATGACAGGAGAAAAAGCTCCTTCTCGAGATCAAAAGAACTGCTAAAACAGGGAATGAGGTACAGGTTTCCTCAAGCATTCCTTCTCGGATTATCAAATCTTATTACAGGGTTATGATTGGCTTCTGTAAAATCATCTAGTTTTTGATGTGTTTTATATCCTCTGTTTTTAATGTAGGGAGCCACCAAGACTCTTGCTCGGCAATTGATCCGGCTAAAGCAGCAGATAGCTAACTTACAAGGTAGCCGAGCTCAACTGCGAGGCATAGCTACTCATACACAGGTCTGATGATTCTAACTTTCCCTCGTTTCATAATCTTGTTCTGGGAAATTGACTATTGGAAACTTTGGTGGTTTAGGCTATGCATGCACATACTTCGGTTGCTGCAGGAATCCAAGGTGCCACTAAGGCTATGACAGCTATGAGCAAGGTCTGATTCCTATTTAACACACATCAGATTTTCCCTGGAGTCATTAGATGGTCTTCTTGTTGTGGAAAGAGACTTAAATCCAGTACAACTTTTGGGTGTTTAGATCTAAGTAGATGTTTTTCTGATGTTTCCAGAATATGGATCCAGCAAAACAGGCTAAGGTTATGAGAGAATTCCAAAAGCAGTCTGCGCAAATGGACATGACTGTAAGTTGTTTCAATCCATCTGACTTCTTTTAACACCATGATGACACACTGAAAAATAGTTGTTCGGACTAATGAGTATGGTGTTCAGACTGAGATGATGTCAGATTCCATAGATGATGCTTTAGACAATGATGAAGCTGAAGACGAAACAGAGGATCTGACCAACCAGGTACAATTTCCCCCATAGGTTCAGTTCTATCAATATTGATTTCAAAGGTCTATTAACAAGGCTTTTTTTATGTTTTACTTGTTAGGTTCTTGATGAAATCGGCATTGATATCGCATCACAGGTTTGTTTTAACCATCTACTCTCTTATGCATTGGTTCCTTCAATGTGATGTGATTGATTCTCTGACTCTGTTTTGATCCATCTGCAGTTATCATCCGCTCCAAGAGGTAAAATTGGGAGAAAGGATGCAGAAGATGTCAGCAGCAGGTATGGTATCATCTTCTATCTATAATTCAACTACAGCATATCTATATATTTCAGTGTCCAAATCAAAACTCTGATATATCTGTGTAGTTCTGAAATCGATGAACTGGAGAAGCGTTTGGCGGCGCTTAGATAGAAAGAAAGAGGTGACATGAGCTTGAAGAAGAAGACGGTCCACACCAAATAAAAACATTCATTACATTCACTCTTCATTCAATGTGTCCTTTTTACAGCTTGAATTTCGAGATATGTAAACAATTAAACAAATATCAGTGATTATATTTTCCTCTGGACCTTTTTCCCTTTGCAATGTACAAAACTTTTCTTCAAAACGTAATTAAAGGCAACAATATGTAATGTTGTTGACAAAAAGAAAAAGGTAATGTTTCTTTTATAATCAAATGAGATCTCTCAATCACTAAGCATAGCCCCACCACAGAACATCATCTAGGCCTAATCTATATAGTGTGCCTTAAGTATGGAAGCCCAATATACAATTCTATGAACATTCCAGCCCATATTACCCACATTTATAATTAACTTACCAAACATAACGGTGGTTGTGGAGGTTGGGGCACATGAGAGATCGTCTAATCAAAAAACTACACAACTTTACTTGCCCGGGGGTTCAACGCTCAATACACAGAACTCTTTTCCTTAATAAAAGAACATTAACACGTTTCCAGCTTAAACTTACACACCATGGCTCATTTTCAATATCTTAACATCATTGAGACCAGTCACATCTCTCCCTTGAAGGGCACCGTTCCATCCACCACTCTTCCTCTCACCTTTTTTGATGCACCGTGGCTCACTCTCCCACTCGGCGAATCTCTCTTCTTCTATTCTTACCAAAACTCAACTGAATGTTTCCTCAAAGATTACCTCCCTAACCTCAAACAATCACTTTCCACCACTCTCCAACATTTCTTCCCTTACGCCGGTAACCTGATCACCCCACCTCGTCCTGACCCTCCCTACTTACGCTACAACAACGATGGCCAAGACTCTCTTCTTTTCACAGTAGCTGAGTCTCTCGGAACTGATTTCGACCTTCTCATAACCGATTCTCCTAAAGACATCAAAGTGTTGCATGACTTCTTGCCCAAGTTACCTCCTCCTCATGTATCTCCGGAAGGTATTCAGACACGGCCAATGATGGTGATACAAGTCACAATCTTCCCTGGAAGAGGAATCTGCATAGGCAACACGTCTTCACATGTTGCAGCAGATGGAGTCGCTTTCACTCATTTCATGAAGTATTGGATGTCATTGACCAAATCCAACGGCAGAGATCCCGCCACGCTTCTCCTACCCTCTCTTCCTACTCACAGCTGCAGAAACATTATCAAGGATCCATGCCAAGTAACCGCAGGACATCTGGAGCGGTTTTGGAGCCAAAACTCTGGAAAACACAACTCACATCCCACGCCTGAGAACATGGTCAGAGCTTCTTTTACAATGAGCCGGAATCAGGTAGACAATCTCAAGAGCTGGGTTACAGAGCAGTCTGAGGATCAATCTCCTGTTTCGACCTTTGCGGTGACTCTAGCTTTCACCTGGGTGAACCTGATCAAGACACTTGTTCAAGACAGCAGTGAAACAGAGGAAGACAAAGAAGAAGAAGAAGAAGAAGAAGAAGAAGAAGAAGAAGAAGTCTTCAACGTGATGATTAATGTGGATTGCAGGAATCGTATCAAGTTCACAGTACCGATCCCAGATACATACTTTGGAAACTGTATGGCCCCTGGTATCGTATCTGTCAAGAAACGAGACTTGCTTGGAGAAAAAGGATTCTTGGTTGCTTCAGACGCAATCACCTGGAGAATCAAAGAGATGTTATCAAGCGATTTGTTGAAAACAGCACCAAGTTGGGGACAAGGAGTACGTAAATGGGTCATGTCACGTTTTCCAACTTCCATTGCAGGAGCTCCTAAACTAGGACTATATGATATGGATTTTGGGTTAGGGAAGCCTTGCAAAATGGAGTTGGTGCACATTGAAACTGGTGGTTCCATTGCCTTCTCCGAGTCAAGAGATGGGAGTAACGGAGTTGATATTGGATTAGCACTAGAGAAGAAGAAAATGGGTACCTTTATTTCGATTTGGCAACAAGGGATCAAGAAATTCAACAAGTACCATGAATGATACAAGCAACTTCGCTATCTCTGTTTCATAAAATATCATAGACCCCTTTTCAAACCATTATCGAAATAAATATGATTAGCTACTTTCCACCAATGTTATCGAATAGAGTGTTGCCTTGTGAATCTGTGATTATATTTTCATCCTCTCATGTCTCATCCAAAAAAACTTTATTATGTTAGTATCAGGTGATTATATTTCCACCAAGTTCGTAACTCCTTACCTCAGATGAAGTCGAAATTACACCCGTTGATTTATTGTGGTTAATTGACTAACTAACACAAACCGGTTTATGTCCTTTTTAATAAAAACCGGTTTTATGTGTGTTTTCTACGTTTATAAAGTTGTTTGTTGCTGATGTCATTTGTTTATGTTTGTATCTTCTTAGTAACCACTTCTTAATCATGTCATTAAGATTTTTCTAAAGAAAATTGTTTAAACTTTTCAATTTTGTGGACTTTTGAGTAAAAACAAGTATTTGGATAATCAAAGTTTAAATTTTAAAAAAAAATTAAATTAAAACCGAATCCAAATTTAAAACAGGTTCAACCAGGTTGTGATGTATTGCCGTATTCGAAACAGAGAAAAGTCCACAATTTAGTCAACTATATGGAGCAATCATTTTTTTCATTACTTTATTTTACAGTAAATTATAGAGTGGATTTGAAGATGTTCTTAGAGTTGAAATCATGTGACTTTTCTCGCTTTGGATGATTTGTATTCATTTTCCATTATTTTCAGTGATATTGGGTGTCTGATGCGATGAAAACTCCTGGATCTGTTCTCGTTGCTTCAACGATCTATGGCTTGTCTAAGACTATTTGATAATAGTCAAAGGCTAGACTGATTCCAATTTCTCAACCTTTTCGGTGTGATAATATTTTCGAATTCATGTTTATGTTGCTATGTTGATTCTAGATTATTATATATTTTCCAGCAATGCGATTTTTTATTATATATTTTAGACAAGATTCTAGATTTTGTGACTCTGTTCAAAAATATATTACAATATACCATGGATCCCGACGTAACATTTCCGGTCTGTAAATTTTGAACATAACTTGTCTTTCTGATTTCTAGATTTGCAACACAATGCAACACATGCAACGAATTGAGGATGATATAACTCGGCGCCATGTGTGTGCCATGTCAGCGATAGACCTCAGTCATAATAAGGCACGTGAACTACGTGAACAAACTGGTACGAGAGTGGCGGCGGTTGTTATCTCTGAGACTGGAGCACAATATGCTTCTTCTTCAGCGGTTCGGGTGTTTGGACAGAATGATTATGAGCACTGGGATCCCTTGGCTTCCGAGCAACAAAGGATCCCAATGTTCAGGAACTTAATGATGAGCAATTGGCATTGTTGGTGCTGCAGACCAATGCGGCCCAAGCAGCCATTGCGGCATAGCAGAACCAGCGTGGTAACAACTGAGCAGGACCAACATGCTGATTGGTTATCTAGTATAAGTTATTTTTTTTCTTCTAAGCACAAGTGCCACGTGTTGTTGTTCATGTGTAAATGTAGAAACTTGTGTTGTTCTAGTGTCTTATCGTAGTATGCATGAAAATTATTGTCCTAGTGTCTAATCGTAGTATGCATGAAACTTGTTGTTCTAGTGTCTAATCGTAGTATGTATGAAACTTGTTGTTCTAGTTTGTGGTGTGTATGAATCTTGTTGTTCTAGTGTTAATCACCATATGCAATAGTTTGAAAAACTGTATCCACAGATTGCAAGTGTTAATCACCTTATGCATTAATCCTTGAAGATCATTTGTTAATCACAATAGCTAACTTGTTCTGACTATGTTTCCATGAAGATACCATCGATTTCACCTTCATTTGTTTTTTTTAAATTGCTAAAAAAACACATAATTTTTGCTCAAAAACACATTTTTTGCTCAAAAAGTATTTTTTTTTTTGCTCAAAAAGCTATGTATAGTGGTTAGAAAGTTACTAGAGTATTTTGGTTAGATAAAATCTTCGAATATGATGACATCAAATAAAACTGTATCGTGTCAAGATACAATGTTGATTCTAAAACACACAACTATGCATAATTTCATCAAAGAATACATAAGGATATTTCTTTGTTAGAGAGAAACTTTTTTCTGTTGAAACTATTATCCTATTCAAAATCATTTCTAAACTAGATCATAATTCAAATGAGACAGACATTTGAATCACAGTTTAATCTTTTGGACCAAGGTTATTCAGTCAAACTAATCTGGTTGTCTATCTGATTCATAGTCAAAAAACACATAGTTTTTGCTTAAAAAGCTAATGTATAGTCATCAGAAAAGTTACTATAATATCTTGGTTATGATAAATCTTTGATTATGATGCATCAAAACTAAACTACAATTTCTTGGTTATGATATATTTTCGATTATGATGACATCAAATAAAACTTTATAGTGTCACGATACAATGTTGATTCTAAAACACACAACTAGACATAATCACATCAAAGAATACACAAGGATCTTTCTTTGTTAGACATAAACTTTTTCTGTCGAAACCATTGTCTCAAAATCATTTCTAAACTAGACCAGAATTCATACGAAACACGCATTTGAATCACGGCTTAATTTGTTCGGACCAAGGCTATTCAGTCAAATTAACCTGGTTGTCTATCTGATTAATAGTCAAAATTGAACCACGAGTAATAATAAGCCCCACTTTTCTTGCTCTGCTAAAGTCTTGTCTCTGTTTATTTTACATTTATTTTGGGGTTCTATTTCTTTCTCACAGGAGTATGAAAGTAGAGAGCTTGAGGGTATGACTTCTGTTGACCTGGCCTACCTTCACTCAAATATATCATGTGCTTTGGTGGCTTTGATGGACCAAACTTCGGGACCAAGATTGGAACAATGGCAAGGCAGCACAAAGAGGTAAAAAGCTTGTCAATGTAGGCCATGTTTAAGTTAGCACTTAGTCTAACCATCTTCTTCTGTTTTGGTAATTTCTTTGCCACAACAACAAGGAAGCGATCTCTAGGTTAGCTGAACGCTAGAGATGTTCATTCACTCCTTCGCAGTTTCAAGAAAGCTCAGAAGATTCCACAACTGAGAGGAGAGCAGCCAAGCCGGTTCTTAGTTTAAAAATTTATTATGTACTGTCTGATCAACCTAAGACAATCTCGGATTAGAGTTTTTTTTTAGATATGTACTGTCTGATCAAAATATTAACTATAATCCCTGATTAGAGTTAATATTTCTTTTTGGTAATGTAACTTATCAGATTTCATATCCCATTATGTATATATTAATTCCGAACAATGCTCTTACTATGTGTAAGTGGTGCATTTGTACACAAACCAATTTTTTTTTTGCAATGTTTTGGTTAGAACTCATAGAATTATCGGAATGAATCTTCTCTGTGGTATTTTGAATTTGAAACTGAATCCAAATAGATATCCAAATAAAATATAAATTTAGAAAATATTTATGCAGATCCAAATCCAATTAAAATTTATATTTTTGGTATTATAAACTTTTAAAATTTTGAAAATTTTATTTGAAATTTGATTACAAAGAAGTATGCTTTGAAATTCTGTTTTCTACATTTATAGAGTTGCATGTTTGTTGCTAATTTAATCTGTTTATGTTTGTATCTTCTCAATAACCACTTCTTAATCATGTCATTGAGATCTTGGTAATGAAAATTGTTTAAACTACTTCTTAATCATGTCATTGAGATCTTGGTAATGAAAATTGTTTAAACTTTTCATTTTGTGAACTAAATTGTGTACTTTCGAGAAAAATAAGTATTTGGATAACCAAAATTATTATTAAAATCAAATCCAAATTAAAATGGTTCAACTAGGTTGTGATGTGTTATTGTATTCGAACCAAATAAAATCAGAATCAAATCCAAACTAAACTTTTAAAAAATTGAAATTGAGCTAAATTTCATAACCCAAAAAATGAAACTTAATTCAGCCCGAACCAAATCCGATTGGACACTTGAACACCTATGCCTAATTTACAAAATGGATTCAAATGAATTGCAATGTATTACTATATCCGAACCAGAGAAATCTAAATCGAATCTAAACCGGACTTTAAAAATATTCCAATGGAGCTAAATTTCATAACCAAAATAAAAAAAAATGAAATTATATTCAACTTGAACCTAACTCGATTGGACACAGGCTGTACCTAATTTCACAAATCAGTACCTGTGATGCATTTATGAATAACAAAAGTATTTTGTGCTGTTTGGTTGAATAATACTGGCCGTCAATAAATTTCCTTGTATCTAAATTATAGTTTCCTAGTATCTAAATTATACTCCCTCCGTTTTAATTTATTTGTCGTTCTAGACTTCGGCACACAGATTAATAAAACATTTAATTTTGTATATTTACTAGATAAAAACATCATTACCAATACACCTAATTAGATTTCAACCAATAGAAAAATAGATTATATTAAAAAGTCAATAAATTTTGCATTGAAATCATAAAACGACACTTATTTTGAAACGAAAATTTTGCTCCAAAACGATATATAATTCGAAACGGAGGGAGTAGTTTCCTAGTACTGTGTATCAGCCTGTCTTCACCAACCCCATGCCAGGTCAAGAGCCATGAGGCTTATTTATTATTTGGTAGGTTTCCACTTCACTGTATTGATTGTTGATTATTAATTCTCATCTTCCGCTTGTACTTCGGCAGCAAGTTACATGCCCATGCCGTACTATTTATAAATAACAGTGTAATTTATAAGAGTCAGACTTTTTCTTTTCTTTTCTGCTAAAATTTTATAAGAGTCAGACTTGAGAGAGGTAAAATGTAGGTTCAGATAGAGTTTAATTTTATCCTTGTAATGTAAGTTAATGTTTCGAAACTAAGATCTCAGATCCCACTATGTAAAGCTTTCTTTTTTCTTCTTCGTATATATTCAGATACTTAGAGTTTAATTTTATTCTCGTAATGTGAGTTATTGTTTCAAAACTAAGATTTCAGATCCCACTTGTATATATTTTGGACAATATTCAAGATTTTGAGACACGGTTTAAAAGATGTTGAACATAACATCTCGTTGACTTGGTATAGTTGCATATTAAATAACTTAACAAATCTGGAATTCAAATAGTTATTAAAATAGATATTATTAGTATTATTATTTTATATTAACATTTTACATTATGAACCCTCTTAAATGTCTTCAACCACTATAATAAATTTTGGATGAATCTCGACATCTCGTCTCTCTATAAAATAAACTTTTTCGTTTTATTTACTGTTCAGGAATTCTACATAAACTGCTCTTCACTCTTCAGGAGTCGTCTTCTGTTGTTCGTAAAAGTCTTGAGAGAGGTAAAGTTCTACTTTTCAACCAACATATTAATAATTTTGTTTGAATTTTCTACCTTCAATTAACGTTGCATATACCATACATATTTGATACTTTTAGATTTGTTTGAATTATAGATCTTTCTTCATCAAGGTTCTTCTATTTTCTATCTTGTCAAAAAGGTTACAAAAATGGCTGACAGAAAACAAGTTGAGGACGTGAAACCAACCGTGGATACTGCAACTCAGAGCCGCGTTCTAGGACAGCATGGTAATGAGCCAAGGGATGCCATGGCCCAATTCCGAGCCACCAAAGATCCTGATGTTAAGAAACTGGACAATGACCAGTTGGCCTTGTTGTTGCAGCGGACAAATGAGGCTAGAGCAGCCATCGCGGCAGAGCTGAACAGGCGGCTTAACAACTGAGCACGACCGACGTGTCAATTGATCCACCTTTATTATCTAGCATAAGTTGTTGTTGTTTTTCTAAGCAAGTGTAACGTGTTGTTCAACTAACTACTCTGGTTTTAATTTAATGAAGTTGTGTTAAAAAAATAAAATAAAAGGGCTTGGTTTGGATGCTTCTGATGACATTTTGTTGTATCTCTTGATTCCATTCATGATCACAAAAGCTTATTGAACTGAAACCCCCTTTTTGTATGTTGTTGTATAACACTCACTTTAAGGATTATATATGGTGTAATAGTGTGATATTTATAGGTGTATCAGATTGCAGTGAAAGATTATACAAAGATCCTGACATCCTGTGCTAAAAAGATCGACAATGGAGTGATGACATATAGATCGTTCTCCTGGAGCTGCCTGCCAGCTACTCTGAGGTATATCCTGGAGTGATTATCCGTGTTGTGATTTCCAATCCACCACCATTTTGATGACTCCATCACCATCTGTCACACTTGTTAAACCTTATCTTCACTCAAATTATATATTAAAAACACACAGATAATCTTCAGTTTACAAGATTCAGCTCTTCCAAATGGTTCTTCTAATCCTGGCTTTGAATAGTTGTTTCTGACTTAAGTAGTAAAGGCCAAAGACACGAGCCACTTCCCATGCTAATAGTGTAAAGAATATGACAAAAAACAATCAAGAAAACTAATACTGCTAATTTCATTAGTTAGTTCTTTCCAAATAACATAATTTCATTCCAATAAGACAAATGAATCCATAACAACAAAAATCAAACGATTCAAACTCTGGAAATATAGCTTTTATTGATTCCATGTCGTCGGATGTGTTGATGGATTACTAGTCAATATAAAAAATATGTTATTTGACAGAACCATACACGTATATTTTCTTGTATATTCTTTTGATGAGAATTTTTTTTTTTGATGAGAACAAGTAATCATTTGTATGCAAAAATCAGACAAGAGAATGTGGGTTCTTGTATATTCTTCAATGAGCACAAGAGTGTATAGCATGGCTAACAAACACACAATGTGAACTTGTCCCTTGACTTGAGTCCTTATTCTTACCACTGAGTATGTATATAAATATAGGATCAATGTTTTCTCATCCGTAGAGTTACCAATCATCGGTAGTAAGCCATGTGTCTAGATGACCTAAAAGGAGAGTTATCAAATGGAGATGGTTTCCATGCTGCCACAGGCTCCTTCTTCTTCTTTTCCTTCACAAGTTTGGTTTCAGAACGGAGCCAAGACTCTACCACGGAGAGGAGGTTGGGTGAAGTTTTCATCTCGTTGATATCTGCCATTTTCGATGAACGATTCAGCTCACCGTTTTGAATGTAGGCCAAATGTGTAGACCATGTCTCTAGCCCGTCGAAAATGTGAGTTGCATATACAATCGTAGCTCCTCTCTGAGTTCATTAATGATATAGAAAAGTCAAAGATCAATGCACACCATTACTAATGCACAATAGGTATAAGTTTCCAATTACCAACGGATAGAACGATGAAAGCAAGCAGCGTATATAGACTTAGGAACATGGGCTTTAAATGGTTGATCATACCTGATCACATTCTTCTTTGAAGAATTCCAACAAATCCATCCTTGCAACAACATCAAGGTCAACAGTGACCTCGTCAAGTAACAACACCTGTATAATCAAATTAGCATTAAGGTCAGATATAATGACATGAACACAAAAGTTAGAAACTAATAACTCTTTTTAAGTAAAGCCAAATGAGAAACATAACTGAGAATGAACATGTGAGAGATTAGATTCTTTGAAACCATATTCGTTAAATTTTTACCTTGAAGGGATGTAAGAGTCCCATGCATATCTGAACTCGGCGTTTCTGACCATCAGAAACCTTATGCATACGCCACTGAAGGTTGATGTCAAGAAGATCAATCAGTTTCTCTCTTCTCACCGGATCGATTCCTTCAACTAGTAGGACAACAAAAAACGAATAATCTGCTTGAGTCTAAGCTTGCAGATAGTGTACAACAAGACAAAACAAGTCAAATTCAAGAATATCATAGCTAGGGACAGAGAATATATAAACCTCCAAATATCATATGTTCTGCTGAAAAGTCTCCCTGGAGAGGAACCTCACCCTAAAATTCAGCAGAATTGAAAGAAAAAAAGGTAAGCTAATCTCAGATCAGAGGGAGTTGAGTAATCTTAGATAAGTAACTAGTCTCTATTGAAAGTAGTAAGGGGATACTTACAGCTGAACCAACGGTTTTACTCCAGGATCCTCCAAGGTAAGACAAGTCGCCACTGCAAACAAGTTGAGTATCATGGAAAGCAGAGCGGCTAAGAACTTGCACAACGTTCTTTCCTCCCACCATATGCTTTCCAGCCAGAATCTTCAACAAGGTTGTCTTGCCTGAACAAAGAAGAATTCCACAAGATCACAAGCAGCTTAGTTTTTTAACAGTTTTGTAAATGATGTCTCAAGCTAGTTACGGTCTCATATATGATCATCACAAGCAAGCAAGCAAGCAAGCAAGAAACCTAATCGAGCTATTGAAACCGAAACATGAAAACAGAAAACCACAAGCGGTGATCTCTGCCTGCTACAAATCGATCAACGTACCAGATCCATTGGCGCCAACAAGAAGGCAGCGAGATCCAGCTGGAAGATCGAGGTTGAAATCGAAGAATATAGGATCATCGGCTTCATAAGAAAACTCCATACCGCTAACTCTAATGGCATCATCACTGGTCGTCTCCGGATATTTCGCCGCCATTTTTCTCGCCGTCTCAAGCGGTAAAGATAAAGTTAGTAGGTAGGATTAGACGATTAGTAGGTGGAACAAAGTCCTTCCCCTAGTTTTCACAAATCAACGGTCTTTTGAATAATGTTTCGTTCACCGTAACACCACTCAGTTTCAGCCACGTCACATGATTTGAATCCACGTCATTATAGTCACTCGTCGACAAACCAGAGAGTATCGTGCGGACCAAACAGTTGTTTTGTATGAAATTTTTTTATAAAGGTAGAAATACATTATAATAATCTCTATATAAAAAAAATATTGCGTCATCAAGTAGATGTAACAAAGGTGATCTGAAAATAAAAATATTACAACAGGGAGTGCTGGGATTACAAAGAAACAAACATCAGTTTACCAGTACCATACATTACAAATGTAAAAAAACTCATATTGCTGCCTTGGTATCTAGTGTCTCTTGCTCTCAAGTCACAAGAAGATGAAGCCGGACGAGTCCAAGACCTTAGATTTCACGTGTGATCAGAACGCTGCCCAACCTGATGCAGCTCCTGTCGACTTGGTCTGTCCCGATCCCTGTGTTGAAGGAAGATTCTTCTGCAGATATATGGAGAATTCAGTGATATAAATGTCAGTTTGTTGGTTGATTCAGATGCTACTAATACGAAAAGGTTTTGGTTACCTTGAGCTGAGATAGATCAGACAGAGGATCGTTCCTGCGTATTGTGTTACCCGTGTCAGATGCAATCCTTGAAGTGAGAGGATCATTTGGCGGAGGCGGTAAAGGAGACCTGGTTTTGGTAGCAGCAGTTGGTGGTGGAGCAAGTGGTAGAGGTTTAGACTTGCCGTTTCCTGAAAGAGCGGCTGAGAGCATCCCAGTGCCATTTGTAGTAGGTTTAGGCTTCACGTTGATTCTTATTGTTTCACCTTCCTTGAAACCCACCCATCAAAAACAAGAATCATTTTAGGTTCTACTGAGTAAATAAGAAACTTTTCTGCAGGTAAAAAATAGATTTTTAAGCATAAAAAAAAAAGGAAGGCTCTTCTCGTTTTAGCAAGATATTGATTCCATAGTTAAGTTTCGTAAACAGATAAACTAATATCAACTCAACAAAATAAAAAAAGACCACAATCTACTACTGGGAAGAGATGCTAGAACAAACGGTTGTGATTCTGAACCATTTATGAAGAGCAAAATAATATATATTTTTTGGCAGCATAAGTTTGATTCCACGACGACTTATAACGCGGGACAAGACCCTTCAAAATCATGAGCAAGAACACTCCATACGCATACAAAAATATGATAAGGTACTCGAGTCACATGCAAACTCATTTTCAAATAAAAACTGCAGCTTTAAAGATGATCCGGTCATTATATATAGTGAGTATGAAGATTTACCAGACATTCTCTATCATATGTGTAACAAAGTATTGATCAGAGTAAAAGAGCAGGAATAATGAACAAAGGGTAACCGAACGTGGTGATATTAACTTATCATAATCTCTCCACAACGCACAAAAAAAAAACTATACTAACTCTGTGGCAATCTAAAAACTATACCTACTGCAATGCCAAATGATGCTAACTAAATGGATCAATTTCACATCAGATTCCGCAGTTCTCCAAGTTAGATCTTATCTTAATGCCTAAAGCTTACGAAGAGACCTTCAATCTGTGATTAACAGCAGGATGGATATCAATGTGATCCTCACTCTCACTCTCCTTCTCCTTCTCCTTCTCCCTCCTCACGTACTTGTCGTGATCCGACAACGCCACATTGAAATCGAACGCCTCGTTCCTCTCCGCGCCCGATGAACGCGTACTTCCCACGCCCGTCGTCGATCCTCAGCACGAAATACCTCGACGAATCCAGCGACGGAGTTCTCTCTCCTCTCCGGATCCACGAAACAAGCCGCGAACAGATCTCCGGAGCTCGAATCCTCGAGGCGGATCTCGCACCGGTCCTTGCACGACACGACGCGGAGTCTGCCGGACCAGATCTTATCGGACTGGAGCCACTCGCCGCACTTGTATCCGCCGGATGTGGTTCGCGGCGGGATCTTGTAGACGGAGACCTCGCGCACCACGAGGAGTGTGTGCTCCTCCGAATCCTTCTCTTCCTCCTCCAACGACATCGTGCTTTTGACGATCGTGTGGGAAATGAATTTATCTAATTTTGTCTACGTGTTTTACTCTAATCATGAAAATTTAACTAAGCTTCATAGTTAGTCATGTACAATTATAATTTATCAAAAAAGAAAAAAAAGAAGTTATAATTTATGAAACGGTGCCGGTTAGTTACCGCCTTATTGGGGGTAGTTATAAAAGCGTTCCCTTTAGTATTTCACTTCTTCTCCTTTGTGGCCGGCCAGAGAGGATTCGAAGCTTGACGATTGTATAACCATGGCTACGGCTTCAGGTACCGATTTCGTTCAATTTTTTTAATTAATTCGGCAGATTTTCTTGAAAGCTGCGCTCTTTTGGCTCTTAATTTCCATTTGGTGGTCGTGAATCTGGGTTCTGATTATCTACTTACCTCTTTTTGTAATCAGAAAGTTAGGGCTTTTACTGCTTTTGGCGTTTTCGTTTCATCTCTAGTTTGGTTTTTGTTAGATCCAATTTGCGATGGAGTCTGTCCTTCTGATGAATTTTGGTTTCATCAGTCAATTTTTAATCAGTTTTGGTACTTTCGTAAGAGACAGTATAGGGTTCGTGTTTGGTCTCTAACTAGTTTTACTGTTTCTGTTTTTGGTTAATTTCTGTCAACTTAATGGTAGGGTAGACTTGTCAAGTGTTTTTTGAATGTTTTTCTGACATGTATGTTCCTCTGGTGGTTGGTTTTGCAGTTGCTTTCAAGTCTAGGGAAGACCATAGGAAGCAAATCGAACTAGAGGAAGCTCGTAAAGCCGGCCTTGCACCAGCTGAGCTAGATGAAGATGGAAAGGAGATCAATCCTCACATTCCTCAGTATATGTCTTCTGCTCCATGGTATCTCAACTCTGAAAAGCCCAGTCTTAAGCATCAACGGAATTGGAAGAGTGATCCCAATTACACTAAGTCATGGTATGACAGAGGTGCCAAGATCTACCAAGCCGAAATATACCGCAAGGGAGCTTGTCAAAAGTTCGTCTTTCTCTCTGATTGAACAAATGAATAAAATGATTTTTTTCAGTTTTGGTTTTGTTCTAACTTTCCCTCCCTTTTCTTGAAGTTGCGGTGCAATGACGCATACTGCAAAGGCGTGTATGGATAGACCTCGCCAGATTGGAGCAAAGTACACGAACAAGAACATTGCACCTGATGAGAAAATCGAGAGCTTTGAACTCGACTATGATGGCAAGAGGGACCGATGGAATGGGTACGATCCTTCAACCTATCATCGTGTGGTAGACATTTATGAAGCAAAAGAGGATGCACGAAAGAAGTATCTCAAGGAGCAGCAGATTAAGAAACTAGAGGAGAAGAACAATAACCAGGAAGGTGATGATGCAGCAACCAGTGATGGGGACGAAGAAGATGATGATGACTTGAGGGTCGATGAAGCAAAGGTTGATGAGAGCAGGCAGATGGACTTTGCAAAGGTTGAAAAACGTGTTCGAACTACTGGTGGTGGTAGTACAGGAACTGTGAGGTATGAACTGCTCTTTATAAATACAACTACAAAATATCATGTTATCACATGTTTATATGGGTTTTTTTTTTAATTTGATGCACTAATGATATGTATCTTTTTCTTGATTTCAGAAATCTGCGTATTAGAGAAGACACAGCGAAATACCTGTTGAACCTTGATATCAATTCGGCTCATTATGACCCTAAAACACGATCCATGCGTGAAGACCCACTTCCAGATGCAGATCCGAATGATAAATTTTATTCGGTTAGTTGTAGTTTATCGCTATTGTATCCCATTTTCTGATGATCTAAGATACTAAACCATATTTTTTGCTTACCATCTATCCAGGGAGATAATCAATATAGAGACAGTGGCCAAGCTGCAGAGTTCAAACAGATGAACATGCACTCATCGGCAGCATTTGACAAGGGACAGGACATGCATATGCAAGCGGCTCCATCCCAAGCTGAGTTGCTGTACAAGAATTTCAAGGTTGCTAAGGACAAACTGAAGACTCAGACAAAGGACACAATCATGGAGAAGTACGGGAATGCTTCTACAGAAGATGAAATTCCAATGGAGCTTTTGCTTGGACAGAGCGAAAGACAAGTTGAGTATGACCGAGCAGGCAGGATTATAAAAGGACAGGTACGGTTTTTAATGTTTGACTTCACTAAATCACCTTCTCATAGCTATGTGGACGGCTTGTGGTATGTTGTGCTTTTGTTTTAATCCATTTCATTCTTGATCTGGACATGTTTGGTTTGTACACAGGAGGTTATACTGCCGAAGAGCAAATACGAAGAAGATGTTCTTGCTAACAATCACACTAGTGTTTGGGGCTCATGGTGGAAAGACCATCAATGGGGATATAGATGTTGCCAGCAGACGATTCGCAATAGTTACTGCACAGGCTCTGCTGGTATTGAGGCCGCAGAGGCTTCCCTTGATTTGTTGAAGGCTAACATTGCTCGCAAAGAAGCCTGTGAAGGTTTGTGCTGTGGACTCTGTTTGTTATTCCAATTCTGTATATCTTTTTATTGGAAAAAGAAACTGTGGACTCTGTTTGTTATTCCAATTTCTGTATATCTTTTTATTGGAAAAAGAAACTGCTCTCGAGGAATGGCTTATGACACACATTTCTGCATATGTCTTTGTCATGTTGTTTGTACGCCTTTGCTAACTAAAACACTGAATGATGTTTGTGGTGAACAGAGAGCCCAAAGAAGGTTGAAGAGAAGAGAATGGCCGCATGGGGAACTGATGTTCCTGAAGATTTGGAATTGAACGAGGAGGCACTTGCTAATGCTCTTAAAAAGGTAACAAGGCAGCTCCTATTTTTCTCATGTCAATACGTTTCTCTGTCTTGCTCACACATATCTGATACGCAAATAACGATGTTTACAGGAGGATGAGCGTAAGAGGGAAGAAAAAGATGAGAGGAAACGCAAATACAATGTCAAATACACCAACGATGTAAGGATAACTCTTAGTAGCATCGAATCATATTCTCAAATTAAACGGTCGCTAATCAAAATCTCTCTCATTTAACGGTCGCAGGTGACTCCGGAAGAGATGGAAGCTTACCAAATGAAGAGAGTTCGCCACGAGGACCCAGTGAAAGATTCCCTTTGAACAAAAATAGTCTCTCTTTTCTCCCTTTTACCACCACTTCACCGTATGACGTTTTATGCAATGACATGGTCTTCGTTTATTTGCAACACCTTGTAGTTAACAATAACATGCGATTACTAGATATGGACCATATGAGACTCTTTGTTGGTTTGTGATATTAATGTTAGCCAGTTTATATATTAACCGCAGTTTATATATTAACCGGTTTATCTCAATCACCATAAAATTTAAAGGTAGTGAGAGGATCAACACTGATTTGCGACTGTGTTGCTTAGACCATGTGCATCTATTACCGTTACAAGTGATAATCTAATGGATCATATTTTTTAGTAACACACACCTGTGACGAAAAGGAAAGAAAAAAAACTAGCTGACATAATGGGCTTAACGAAGCGTTATTTAGTAATGGGCCTAAACAATTCGACCCAAATTACAAGAAGACGATCTGTATCGGAAGAGTTGTTTTTCATTCTGTCACACTTCTCAATTCTAAAACCCTAAGCTTTGCCGACGGGACCCGATCGTGATCTCCTTCTTAAAACCTAACTTCGTCGTCGATTCAGAGCTTTAGCTAAGGTGACTTTCTCTGTCTTTGGATCCTCCTTTTTTTTTTTTATCATCACTGTATTTATTGGTATGTTGTTTTGATCTTTGGGTTATCTGCTGAACAAAACGATTCTATAAAATTTCTCTCCGTGCACTGTTTCTATTTGTGGTAATGTAGTAAGTTCCTTGTTGATTGTTTTTTTATGTAGTAGTACTTGAAAGAAAATGAGTTTCAACAAAGTGCCCAACGTCCCAGGATCTCCAGCTCTCTCTGCGCTTCTTAAGGTCAGCGTTATTGGTGGGCTTGGTGTCTATGCAATTACCAATAGCCTCTACAATGTCGAGGGTGGACATCGTGCTGTCATGTTCAACCGTTTAACTGGTATCAAGGAAAAGGTTTTGTACTGTTCCTCCAACTAATACAATAGTTAAAATCTTTTTTGTTGACTATGAGAATATTTACTTTTGAAAATGTGAGAGGTTTTACTCTCGGAATTGGTTGTTTTTTTTTTGCAGGTGTACCCGGAAGGAACACATTTTATGTTGCCATGGTTTGAGAGGCCAATCATCTATGACGTCCGTGCACGACCCTATCTTGTTGAGAGCACCACCGGTAGTCATGACCTTCAGATGGTATGCGTTCTGTTTTTTATTGTGCTTTTGTTCTTTTAGTGTGTTTTGATATTAGATATGCCATGCTTCATTTTCAAAGGCTGTTACTGAATGTATGTGATCTATGGATTAAACTAGGCATTCTTGATTTTTAAGTTTATTTTTGAGATCCGTAATTGCAGCATGAAATCAGTTTTTATGTTTGGATATCATTTGAGCTAGAGATTTATTTTCAGTTTATTTGCTAGAATGTTATGAGTAATATATGTCCGTATATGACCTGTCTGTGTGCGTTTGGTTTACAAAAAAAAAAATGGAGAATGCGCTGACTATGTGTCTTCTCCTTTTCCTGTTGTGCTGTGTTGTGCTTCATTTTCTGTATACTGAATGAGAAATCAAATCATAGGTGCTTTCTGAGGAGATTACATTAAGCTGTAACAGAAAATAGCATAGTGTCTCTGTTTTTGTTTTTCTTAAAATGTTGTGTTTCTGATATTTTTGTTTGTTGTTGCACAGGTGAAAATTGGACTTAGAGTTCTCACTCGTCCCATGGGTGACCGTTTGCCTCAGATTTACCGAACCCTAGGCGAGAATTACAGTGAAAGGGTTCTTCCTTCCATCATCCATGAAACTCTGAAGGCTGTGGTGGCTCAGTACAATGCAAGCCAGCTGATCACTCAGAGAGAAGTATGTAACTCTCAACATTCTTCTTGTACAAGTTTTCCTTTTCTTCTTTTAATTGTGGTTAGCTGTGTTTGTACATTCTTCTAGGCTGTGAGCAGAGAGATACGCAAGATTCTAACGGAGAGAGCTTCTAACTTCGACATTGCTCTTGATGATGTCTCCATCACAACTCTCACGTTCGGAAAAGAGTTCACTGCTGCAATCGAGGCAAAACAAGTCGCTGCGCAGGAAGCTGAACGGGCTAAGTTCATTGTGGAGAAGGCCGAGCAAGACAAGAGAAGTGCGGTTATCCGTGCAGAGGTAAAGGATATTTGATCTCTTTAATTGCAATCTAATGTCAGAGATCATAGGTTTTGGGATGTCTCTTCTAAAAGCATTGAGTGTGTGTGTGTGTTGATTTGTTGTGCAGGGAGAAGCTAAAAGTGCTCAACTTATCGGACAAGCCATTGCAAACAATCAGGCATTCATAACACTGAGAAAGATTGAAGCTGCCAGAGAGATTGCTCAGACCATTGCACAGTCAGCTAACAAGGTGTACCTAAGCTCCAATGATCTCTTGCTAAACCTTCAAGGGATGAACTTGGAGCCTAGCCCTAAGAAGTAAAAGGAAGGAAATAGTAAGTTCCATTCGTGTCTCTCCTCCAAAAACATGGTTGGTGTTTTGACCACATGACTATTTGTCCATTACTGTGCTATTCAGATTTTATTTTCTGCACTAGTTGGCAACTTTTTATATTGGAGGGAAAAATAAGATTAAGTACATTCGTATGGGCACGGCACCATGAGCCTACTTCGTATTTAGTGACGATATGCCGGTGCCACCGTGATGAAGACGTCTTCTTTCTTTTTGCCGGTGTGGAGTTTTATGAGATGACTAGTTTCCGATGATGTCAAGATTAAATTTAAAATTAAAATTTTGACCAAGTAAAAACTCTTAACTTGTATGTGTAACCGATGGCTCTTCTTTATGATGTCATGTATAATTAAATTGAATGTCAAATGAGATAAACAAAAAGTTAACTGGATCGTATTGTTTGAGTAATAAATGGTTACAACACGCGATGTAATTTAAAGAGGCACGACTTGCGGGTTCGTAAAGTTAAAGCGTAACGTCATTTGGTTTTACCATGGTGAGGATCATTTTTCTCGTTCTTCTCAGCTGCTTCCTCTTGGCGAAATTACCACATCATGAACTAAGGCTTTTGCGCCTTCCATTCAATGCATTTTCGATGAGATTGTATGTAAGGCTAAACAAAGGATTCAAAAGGAAGTTTAGTTGTTGAGTTATATACCTTAATGTCAGAAAAAGTCATATCGTCATGACGTAATAAATAGAGATGATCTGCATTACAATGATTTGCATTCATCCATAAGCTAACCATAAAGTCCAAAATAACTAAAACAATCTGTTGACATCAGCCTTGTCGTAAGCCATTAACTATGTCGTCGTCATCGGTTGTTTAAAAAATAAACTATATCGTGCAAGTCATTGATTTTTGTGAATTACAATAGGTTAAAAGTTACATTACGTTCTCTTGCACGACCTTTTGTGGTTTGCGAGATTGGCACAGGAAGCAACGCGAATTTTTGGTATGATAATTGGACGGAACTAGGACCTCTGATTCATCTAACTGGTGAGAAAGGGCCTGCAGTCTCAGGTATGCACAAAGACGCAACGGTGGCTGATGCTTTAAGAAATGGACATTGGTGGTTAAGTGCTTCGCGAAGCAGGAACGCCATCATCTCGTTATTGAAGCAGTGTCTGCCACCGGCCACTCCAATAGTGCAGTCATCAACTGATGATAGATACCTATGGAAAATGGAAAACGAGTCTCCCACTGATCAGTTCTCTACTGCAAAAACTTGAAATGTTCTTCACCCTCCTAGTCCTCCGGTGTACTGGCACGCGCAAGTTTGGTTCAAAGGTAGAGTTCCTAAACATGCCTTTATTTCTTGGCTTGTGGCATGGAACAGATTAGCCACTAGAGATAGAATGAGGAGTTGGGGTATAAACATTTCTCCAAGCTGTTTGCTCTGTTCTGGATTTGATGAATGCAGGCAGCATCTCTTTTTTGAGTGCTCTTACAATGCTGAGGTCTGAAGCTTCTTCTGCTCTCGGCTAAGTCTGAATCCGCCTGCTCCATTTGAAGAATGCCTCCGTTGGCTGAAGACGTCAACGACCGATCCAAACAAGCTCCTTATCATCAAGCTGATTTTCCAAGTAGTTATATATATGCTTTGGAAAGAGAGAAACTCCAGGGCTCACACAAACATCAGTAGACCGACTCAAGCTATTATTCAGGAAGTAAAGAAAACTCTGCAGCTCAGATTGGATCCCATCTCTCGCAATATGCGATTGGTCTCTAGTGTCTCCCTAACTCCTCTGGGTACTTGGCTTAGTTTATTTTGAGTTTTGTGTAGTTTTCTTCAGTAGTAGTTGTAGTTTCTTCTGTAATTCTGGTTTGGTTTTTATTAATAAAATGGAAATTTAAAAAAAAAAAAAGTTACATTACGTCGAGATAATGATAAATATACTTTTAAATATTGAGATGTCGCATTCGAGTTCCGACAACGAGTTCAAATGTGTCTTTCACACCTAAGATATCACAAAATGTCTAAAGATATTAGGATGATTTATACACTCAACATTAATAAATAATCACAAGTATTATTTTAGATCCGGTGACGTTGCTTGGGATACCATGAGAATACGATTTACACAGGCTTACGTTGATCCCAAAACAAAAACCTCACCAAACTCTCTATATAATTAAATTCTTTTTCCAATCCCCTACCAATGCAACCCAACTAAACAAAGACTCTCTCTCTCTCTCTCTCTCTCTCTCTCTCTCTCTCTCTCTCTCTCTCTCTCTCTCTCTCTCTCTCTCTCTCTCTCTCTCTCTCTCTCTCTCTCTCTCATACATCAATAATGCAGAAAGCAAAAAGACCATACGAATCATCGTGGACGAAGACCATACCGGGCAATAGCATCTTCCGTTCAAAGACTGAAGATAAAACATCATCATCTTCATTATCATGGTTAACATCGTCATCACCACCACAAAATCCATCATCTCTAAGCACTAAGATATCAAGCAACGTATTAGTAATGGAGAATGCCGTGGTGGTGTTTGCAAGAAGAGGTTGCTGTATGGGACACGTGATGAGACAATTGTTACTGACACATGGCGTGAACCCATTGGTCGTTGAGATTGATGAAGACGACAATATCATCATAAGTGAATCGGGCAGAGCCGTGATCAATAAAGAGAAATTACCAGTGGTGTGCATAGGAGGAAAGTTGTTTGGAGGATTGGAAGATCTGATGGCTGCTCATATTAATGGTGATCTAGTGCCTAATCTCAGACAAGCTGGAGCGTTATGGCTTTGATTGATGTCTTGTTGTTAATCATCATAATCTTTTATTTAATTGTCCTTTTCACCCCTTGTTGCATTATTTGTTGATATATTTGGCAATGTTTCAACCTATGTGAATTTGTAACTGATTGTTATGTGATTAGTTTGATGATCGCAAAAAAAAAGCAATTATAAAGAACAAAAAAAAAACTACTTTCTTGTAATTGAATAGCTCTTGAAATCTGTATTTGTGTATGATAGTTAACAAAAAGTGTATCCAACCAAAAGCCAAATTTACTACATATGGGGTTACACTAATGGGCTTTTATAACTACAGCCCAATAAAGAAAATATAAATAGTAAAACTAAACCCCTCAAAAAAAATAACATCACCCTTGATCTCTCAGTCTCTCTCTCTCGCTCACCGTTTCCAAGTTTAAACCTTTTACTCACTGTACTTGCCTAAAAGTTCACAACTTTTTTTCAATTATTTTAAGTAAATCGAGGAACCCCATTGTGGAAGGAGGATCTGCAGTGACCGAGCATCACTAGGAAGACGGACCCAGATGAGAAAGCAAAGGGCGGAGTCGGGTTCGGAAACGGGTCGGGCCATCCAACTGGTATACATAGATGAGAATGGGAAGTTGAAGACGGACCCAGAAGCAATCGGCGCTCTTCAGAAGCTGAAGGGTCCTGTAGCCGTTGTCTCTCTCTTGGGAAAAGCTCAACATGGCAAGAGCTTCATCTGGAATCAGGTTTCCCTTCTTACATTTTGATTTGAGGGTTTTAGGGTTTTAGTGTGACTTTGCCATTTTCAACTTCTGATCAGTTTTGCATGCGGCGAATCATATGCTTTGTGTTTTGGGAAACATTGTAGAAAATATGCAAAATGAATGTTTGTGTATATGTGATAATGTTATGTAACTTCACTTGTCTCTTTTGATGCTTTTTTCTTCTAGTGCTTGAGGTTTGAAGCTGAGAAAATGTCTGATTTTGAATTTTGATGTGAAGCTTGTTAGCAGGAGCATTGGATTTGAAGTTCAAGCTCTTCACAGGCCATGATGCACTGGAGATATATGGATGTGGGTTGAGCCTTTCAAGAGGATTTCAGAGGATGGCACTGAATATAGTTTAGTCTTACTTGATGTCCAAGGGGATGACTCAAATGGTGTACTGGTTAGTCATCTTCTTATCTCATCAAAGATTCAAGTCACTTATTAAAAATTAAGTTTCTATTATTTACTTGAGGGAGGGATAATCAGTTTCATCATGTGTTAAATTGGTTTTTATTTTTCTATGTTTAGGCTTCACGCAGTAGTCAGATATTTGCTTTGGCTATCCTCTTATCAAGCGTGTTTATCTATGGTCCGGTAAGTACCTATGATTGGGGTTTTTTTTTCTCAAGGAAGTTTCTTTTAAACGCAGACTTAAGTGCTATGTAATTAAGAAGATTCTGCTTCAAATGTTTCAGACACTTGGTGTAGATGACATTGCACTTGATCTCTCTCGTCTACTTGAGATTAGCAAGCACGACCACGGTGGAGAAGCCAAGGACAATACATTTTCCGCGCTTGGACAGTTCTCTCCCATGTTTGTACAACTTATGACGGTGATTATTTCATTATCAAAATGCATTCATTCTCTAGAGGATGGAGTCAGCTTGTCTCTGATGTTTTTGAACTGCTTTTTAACTTCCTTATTATCGGGACATTAACACAGAAACAGTGGAAGGTGGAGAAGATGTAACTCAGAATAACAGAGTCATGCGTCGGCGTCCTGCGGCTGCGTCAAATTTCCCGCGTCTTCGAAACGAACAACAATCGGCGTCAGCGTCGGCGTCGGCGTCAGCGTCGGCGTCGGCGTCAGCATCGACGGCAACCAAACGAACATCAGATAAACGAGTTTGACGCAGCCGCTGACGCCGACGCCAACGCCGACGCTGATGCTGAAACCGGCGGCAACCAAACAAACAGGGCTTTAAACGCGTTTTGTGAACCTTCCATTGGAAACGCTGAAGTGAAACAGAAATACAAAAGAGAACTTTGGAGTTTCTTTGCCAAGGCATTTGAGGTCAGATCCCTCTCTCTCTCTCTCTTTATTTATCTCTTGACACTATTTTGCAATTAAGTCAGCTAAATAGTGTATTTATTATTTCAGGATCACAAGAGAGTGGCAGATATGGAGGCGTATTCGAGATGCTGTACTGCGATAGAAGATATGGGCAAGAAACTATGGGCATTGCCTTGTTCTCGTGATGCTAATAGCAGCGATATGATCAAGGTTCTCTCTTTCTTTCTTTCCTTTTTAGTCTAAAACAATGTGTGTTGTAGCAAAATGAATATACCAGATTCATGCTAATACAGCAATATTTGTAGACAACCAAAAAATATATACTGAAGTTCAATTAGAACAGTAGTCTCATTCTCTTTTTTTTATATATGTATAAACTAAACATTATGTTGTTGGTTTTATGTTCACAATGAAAATATTTCTATTTTTCTTAATGTTTTGATATATTTTGATTATATTTAATAAAATTATATCGAAAACCATGTAAAAATTCTATGAAACAGAAAAATATAAACCAAATAAGATAAAAAAATACTACAAAAGTCAAATTTATAAAATCTAAAAAATTTATATACGGTAAAATCAAATATTTTCTTATTTTATAAATAAAAATAGAAAAGAAAAAAAAAATCTAAAAAATGAAACTTTTGCAAATTAATATCTATAAATTAATTAAATTTTAAAGTTTCAATCTCAGCCTTTGAGTTAAAAAGAATCTCAAAAAATTGAACGGCTAAGATTAGATGCCACACAACCCGAGAAACAAAACATAATTGCTTCGAATGGAGCTTGTACAAGAACTTTGAAGGTTCTTATGGGTATCCTTAATGCCAAATGGATTATCAATGCATACTGTAAGTTAAATTGCTCTCTCAGGATTTTATATGCTCTTTACTCTTACCAATAGTAAATATTTATCTTTATATGGAACAACTGTAATTGTTTCCAGGGATGAAAGCAAGCCTTGAAGCTTCTCAACCTGTTGATGAAGAACCATTTGAGATTCATATTGACACTCGAGGATGTCATGATGGACCAAAAACTGCAAGACTCAGAGCAGCAACTAATGTAAGTATAAAACAAACCAAAATAATAAAGAAAATTAAATTATGAAAGGTGTTTTGTTTGGATTTCTCACGAGCTATTTTCATTGACAAGCAGAAACCAAAGCTCTTTGATGGCATGAAATTCTATTTCTTCGGAGACTTCTTTAAAGGGTACAAAGAAGACCTTCAAAATCTAGTCAAAGTTGCTGGTGGTACAATCTTGGAGACAGAGGAAGAGCTAGGCGCGGAAAGCAGCAACAATGTGGGTGACCAAGGATCATCACCGGTTGTTGTTTACAACATTGATCCTCCACCTGGATGTGGTTTAGGTGAAGAAGTCACTATCATTTGGCAACGAGCAAATGAGGCTGAAGCTTTATCTACCAAAACTGGATCAAAGGTCGTTGGTCACACATGGCTCTTGGAGTCCATTGCTGGTTATAAGTTGCATCCTATGATCAGCAAACGTAGAGAAAGGACAAATAAGTGTTTCAGTTTCACCATATGTGCAAGTTTGTTTTTTGTTTACACCAAACTTTTGTAAGATAACAAAAAGATTTGTGATTGTAGGCAAATAAAATTATTTCATCTGATTATCTTTGGATATCTATGGAAAAACGGAATTTAAATAACGGTGCTGTACTTATTTGAACATTTTGCTTAGTTGGTACTGTAAATCATTGGTTTATTGTGCCTGATTTTCATTTGATTGCTCTCTTGTAGCATACTTGTTTGTTTGGTAGTACTGAAAACAAAAACCTTTTTTTTATTCATAAATCTCTCGATATAAGATGACACGAAAGGGAAAAACAAAAATAAGAATCACAATCACAACCGTTCTCTCTTGTTTATGTGTTCTGTCTTTGTCCGAGAAGCTTAAATCAAAGTTTTGCAGTGTAATAATGATCATGCCACATAGTAGATGGAGTTTGGGAGCTTGAAGGTTCTTTTGGGAAGAGGACAACCTGCAAAACTGCTCCATTGGCTTCCCATCACTCCCCATACTCTGTAGCCAAGACTCGTCAGCCATGCTCTCTTCTCTGACATGTACTGTTTAACGTCCTTATGCTCATCTTCCATTCCCCTGCATTGTTCAGCTTTCTTGTTTTTAGTACACCGGTTATCTAATTCGGTTAGAGTAAACCGGAATCATTTACTAAAGTGGTGTACAACATTGCTTTTAGCTTATTTTGGTTTGTTGCACAAAAAAAAAAAAAGCTTATTTTTGGTTCAGGTGATAGATAAACCAAATAGATGTTATCGAAAAGAAGAACAAAGTTTCATTTTCAACCCCACCATATATCTATTTGTTTTATAGAAACACAACCTTTTACAATAGAACAAATTTTCATCCAACACTACATACCTCTTGGTTCTTGAGCCAAAAATTCAGCATTGAATGGAAAATCCATTTGCATTCCAACTCTAAAATTTTGATTTAATCTGCCCTTCAAATATTTTTTAGGTCACTGATCAATATAATTTGACTGGGTTCAATTGTGTCTTAACCAAATTCAATTTAGTTATATTTTGTAAATAATATGCGTTCTTTAAAAAAAAGCTGATCACATCAAATAAATACCCCTTGGCCACACATCAACGGTGTCATTGACTGCACAATGTGTTGTTCGCTCCTCAATAACTTTATGAAATTCAAATGGTTATTAATGATATAATATATATATTTTTTTTATACTAACATCTCCATCACGAATCCTCTTTAAAACCCCTTCAACTACTTTTCAGAACACATAATGGAATCCGATGTAATAATCATAGTCCATCGGACGGCTGATAACAAATAACTAGTCTTATTCGTTGGAGCTAGGCATGCAGAGTGGGTCCCCACTGATGGGACTTAGAAGGTCGACCCAAGAAAATACCTTTTATCAATCTAAGGTTTGGAGTTCATTTCTCTATTACAAAACCCCCAACGAAGGTTCTGATCATCATCAACCGCTTACTTTGCGCTGGTGATAAAGAGCTCAGAGGTGACTGGTGACTTTTCTCTTCTATTCTTGTACTGTTTTTTGTGATTTATAGTTATAATGTGATGAAAACTGTAGTTGCTTCACTGACTTTTCTCTTCTATTCTTGTTCCGTTTGTGTGATTTAGAGATAGAATTGACAATGTTTGAGTTGCTGAATATTGTGTGTTTCCTATTAAGATCGTAGAGACTAAGACTTTATACAGACCCTTCACCGACTCGTTAACCTAATCGTATACAATATACCACATAATAGGAAAGTATCAATAGAAAATGATATATACCAAAATAGAGAATATCGTATATCTCCTCGTAATAATGTGATGAAAACTGTAGATGTTCTGTTTGACGATGAAAACTCTGTGTATCTGTTTTCTATAGGTTTGCTGAGACAATGGTTAAAAGAAAGAAACCCGAGGACGCGGTACTACTTCCGAATAATGGAACTCGGGACAAGGTGTGTGCCTCCTCCGCTGGATACATGAGAAGTACCGCACAGAGTCTACATGAACGTACCGGTGCGAGTGTTGCGACCGTTGTTGTATCCGAAAATGAAGTACAATACCAATACTCTTCGGCTCCCATGCATCAGGTTCTTGCACAGCATGGTTATCAGCCCATCGAACCCATGGCCAACTTCAGAGCAGTGAGTGATCCCAATGTTCAGGACCTGAATCCTGAGCAGTTGGCACTGTTGGTGCAGCGGACCGATGCAGCCAGAGCAGCCATTGAGGCAGAGCGGAACCGGCGCCTCGGTAACAACTGATCAATGTAGTTTATTGTCTTTAGAACTTGTGTTGTTATCGCAGTTTATTATCCTAGTGTCTTATTTGTAGTCTGTATGAAACGCGTTGCTGTTCCATTTCTCTTTCCCTGCAGAATGTTTTATGATTGTTTTTAATGGATAATTATCAGATTTATGCTCCTTAAACATTAGCTGTGTGGTGAGATTTATTTATTAGCTGCCTGGCTAACCGTTGAAGCAGAGATCCTCTTTCTTGGGGCTTTGTAGTCCCTTAGCTGATGTATACGGTTTCAGCCGATGTATAGTCAGTCCTTTTAGCTGCATATAAAAGCACATCCCAAATTTCCTTGCAACACACGTTTCAGTTAATCCCCATCAGCTTCGATAAACTTCAGAAACCAAACCCAAAAAGATCAGTGAGATTATCATATACCAAGATCTGAAAGGATCCAAACTTTCAGGAAACGTCTTCATTATACTCTTCAACCTTAACAAATTCATGGCTTATCGAGTGATTTTTGAGCTTGTCTTGAACAAAGATGTCTTAAGGAATGAATAGCATCAATCAATGGCTTCTGTTCTGTTTGTTTCATAAGCGAGGCCATGTCTTTAAGAGCACTGTCCACTAGAGTCTCTCGCTTTAATAGCTTTCCAGAACAACTCTATTGCTGCTTCCGCATCCTTCTCTCCAAGCTGACCAAACATTTCAAAGTTTCAGACTTTATAGGATCAATCGAATCAATAACTTTCGATTCTCACAAATCGTGTATGCTTTTGCCTGAATATGTTTTGCTCGGACATAAGGACTGCCACCGTTAGACTCATCATCACAAAACACTCTCTTTCTCTACATCCAAGATTCTAAATGAAGAAACAAGCTTAACTTTTTCTCTCTTTAAAGCGGTAACACCGGTAACTCTTCTTGGTTCATTACCGTCAACTGGATCTTGTAATACCACAAGCTGGTCGTCTTCTAAACCTATCAGAACTCGCCACGTGACATATCTGTCCCCACTTTTCTCTCACACGACTTTGACTTATCCAGTTTTTACGCTATTGTTTTTGAATATTTCCAATTTTTTATTCATATTTGTAGTTATCTTTATTACTAATTTTCACGCCTAACAATATACTACTACTAAGATTATTTTGTTATTATTATTTATTATCCCACTATTTTTTCTAGAAAGCAGCGACTCTACTCTCTAGTATAAGTTGTCTGACCTAAAAGTCAAAATGGAAATTGAAACGTGTTCAATGATTTTGCACACCGTTTGTTGTTTTTTTATAACTGGTGATACGTCCGGAACTAAAAAGTAAAAAGCACAAAGTGTCTTAGATTTGTTTTTAAAATGTACTTACAGCTTAAGATTACACTGTGTTCAAAGAAATCAAATTCAAAGCATGATGAGTGATGTACATATGTTTAGAAATGTCCCTAAATCTTAGTCATGTATTAATAGAGCATCGACCCCGGCGTAGCAGACTATACCAACTTAACAAGTACAGTTGGAGAAAAAGGTGCTAGTTGCAGAGTAGTGTTGGGGGGAGTAAATGGGGGTGGGTTTACACAGGCTATAATGGAAACATCAGTGGTGATTCATTTCAAAGACACGCCTAAACATTCTTTGTTTAATTAGCCCTTGTTATTACTAATTATGTCCCAGTGCATAACACATCGTCAACTTCTGTTGTGGTGCGTATATATATAAATACTATATAATAGTAAATATTTTTGTATATAATATGCTCAATGCCTACATCCTACGTTAGTATAGTTTCATTTCTTTAGTAATGCAAGAAAGAAAATGTGTCTAATGCATCAGTAATTTAGTACTTTTCACATACGTCATTATATGCATGGTTCCTTATTCTACGCGACTGCTTTACTGCTTGACCTGCTTTACTGCTTGACTTGAAATACGAGAAAAAACGATAGAGGACATTCAATCAGTCGGCCAATGAGCTAACGTTTCTATCAAGATGTATAGGTTTCTATTAATTGAACATCATTCGGCTGTTAAATCTAATTATACATCTTACTAAAAAAAAAGTCGAAATATCTGACTAACTAATCACAGTTTTTTATATTTATAGTAACAAAGTAAATTATTCGAACTGTAGTGTTTTATTAATATAGTATTTTTTTGTCATCTATTGGCTATATTAAAACACTTGAAAGGTCTACTAAAACAGAATCCTAGTACATACACAATCATTCAGTATAAAAGGTATTTTCCTAGCTTTGTTTTAGGAAAATAATAATTTAGATAGCTTGACCGGGTCAACTGCTCGATTGTTTGTTTGAATTATAGATCTAATACGAACTTGAAAAAAAGAAGCAAAGGAAACCCAACAAAAGCCCTCCCCATAAATGCACCATTGCTTAAACCCTCATCAACACTAATTACTCTCTTTAGTCTTTCCCTTGTCTTGCTTCTTATTACCATCTCTCCACATTGTCTTTCGAGTTTCATCTCGAAACCCTGATCATACAAAACACAAGGATTCGGAATTGGGATCATTGAGCTGGATCACCTGGCGACATTAACAAAAGAAAAGTGTTCGGCGTTGGATCCGGTCTTGTCACGCACCATTGAGTACTACATGTTCTGGCGACTACAGAAGTCGAAGATGGTGTTGGCTTCCAAGGAGTAGGAAGACGGTGGCGAGAAAATAATTAAGCCGTCAAAGAGACACGGCGGAAGAAGCCGCACTGCTGCTGCCTCCGTCGAACCTTGCCGTCTCAAAAGCATCATCAAGCTCAAGACAGAGGTCTTTAAAGGGTTGGAACAGAGGAAAGTAAGCTGGGCAGCCCGATGCTCACGGCGAAGATATTGCTCATGTCGAAGAGTTTGAGCTTAGGTAGTAAATAGTAATCTTCTACACACACAGTCACATACATTATGCTCGACTGGTTAACTTTGGTTATTCATGAGACGGTTAATTGCCGGTTTACCTTAATCCGGTACAGAGACATTTGTCTGAACAACACTGACCTGGAGGAAGACAAGACAGTTGATACATTATAATTCTCTGGACATAGTGTAATATATTATAATATCATGACATATAAGGATTGTTGAATAGTTACAAACGGATTTACAACTTCATTTTTATCAGAATTTGTCCATTAATAATGTTTCGAAACGGCATGTGTGTGCCTCAGATATTTACTGAAAGTCAAATCCTTTTGACACAGATATTGTCGTCAGATACACAATAGCACTGAATACGGTCCAATAAAACAATTAAATAAAATGCGGGAAAGCTATAATAAAAAGAGGTTCGTGAGAGGTGACATGAAGCTCTAAAATTATGAAGTTTAGTTTTGGTGGGGGTTGGTTGCCAGCCATCACATAAGATATGAACGCCTTTTTTATTTATTTTAATTTTATTATGATTTTAATCAATACAAGCTTCTTGACAAAACAAAAAGAAAAAAATCAATACAAGCTATGGTTCACTCGCATGTTTTGCAAACGATGTTTTCCTATTGTTATCATTTTTGCATAACAATTTTACATTATTATGACACATGTATAGTGTACAAAAAGACAAAAAAAAAAAGGAAGTAGGCCCCCCCATAAAATAGCTTTAATAACATTCCATATTTGCCGAAACCAGATGATAAACCAAAGCGATCATCAACCAATTTGAAAAAAATCACTTTTAGAGAGAGAAAGTTCTCTGACTTATCTCTAAATAGCAAATCGGCGAGAATCGTGTCTCCGGCCGGCGGGCTTGACTTTTCTAGCCACCGCCGGTCCGGCTACAAAGCTTCCTATTTTTTCTTCTTGTTTGTTTAGTCGGCTTTAGTCAAGGAGGGATTGATTCCATTCCGTTTTTCCTCTGTTTACGGCCATGCATCAGTTCCGTCGGTGGTGGTTCGGCTTATGTTTTCTGGGGCCGTACCGGATTCTCTTTGGTAGTGGTCGCCAGCTTTCGACTTTTATGGAAGTGTGTGAGCTGTGTTAAAGTTGTGATTAGTGGTGGATGGTGGCTGAATTCGGGCGAGAGTTTGGCGGAGGTGATGGAAGCTCTCTGAAGATCGGGCCGGTGTGTGTAGACTCCAATTTCTATACCTCCGATACTGTCGTCGGAGGTGGAATTTAGTGGTCGTATTGAGTTCCCCGGTGATTCCGGTGATTGAGTTTCGTTCCGATACAGCATTTGACTTCTGCATGAGGAAGAAAGTGGTGATTCGCGACTCCGGCGAGATTCCGGATTTCGGCTCTAGCGGCGACCTCCAGTTCAGACAGATGACGAAGCTTCCACCGTTCACACACGTCTTCGTGGTTGATGTGGAGTCGACACGTGGGTTTGTGGGTTGCAGTGATTTTTTGGGCTTCGTTTTTTTTTGGGTTTGGGGATTGGTTTGCGCGGGTTTAGCGTTGTAACCTTTAGTTTTTTTGTGTTTGGGCCGTTCTGGGCCTTGTACTGTTTATAAGTTTAATAATATTTTTAGATGGCAAAAAAAAAAAAAAAAAGCGATCATCAACCATTGATCAAATCCTTCAACCCTTTCTGGCATAGCATTCTATCACCACCAGCATACGTATCTTATTCATTTTGGAGGGTCGAAAGAAAATCTTTTTATGCAAACCCAAAAACTTTGGGCCGAAGTCCATTGAGCCGAAAAACAAACCAAAAATAAAATTTAAAACAATTAAATGCGTCAATAAAGAAATTATTATGATCTAAACCGAATATTTACTTACTCGAGAGAGGCTCAAATCAGTGTTTCCTTAAATTTTTTTAGGAAATTTGCAAATAAAAATACTTTAAAAAAAAAAATTATTTTGTAGAAAAAAATAAAAAATTGGAAAAAGACAGGAACATAGGTAGGTGAATCTCTGTCTCTCTCTCTCTATATATACAATCCTCGCTCGCGCAAATTCCAGAAAAGAAAGAAAAATTAGAAACAAAATCGAAATGGGGAGAAGGAGGATTAGGTTGAAATTGAAGAGGAGGCCAAGAGATCTGACGAAGAAGAAGACGAAGAAGGTTGGAGGAATACTCTGCGACTTCTGCGGATTCTCCACGAGGTAACTCTCGGACACGATAAGAGGGTTCTATTTTTTTTTCTACTAGGGTTTTGCTGTTAAATTACATCTACCCAGCCACCGCCTAATCGGATTCTAAATTCTTTCCAGGTACGATCGAGATCACACGGAGAGCGAGCTCAAGAGATTACGTGTTTTGACCAGGTAAATATAAATCCCCTAGTCCCCCCAATGTTATTGGGGTTTCTGTTGTGGTTCTTATGTTTTTTTTTTTTTTTGTTTTTTTTTATGTCCCTACCTATAGGAGAATGACTGGAAAGGATCTTGATGGTCTGAATTTCACAGAGCTTGTCTTTCTCGAAAACCATCTCAGAGAAGTCGTGTTGCCCATTGTGAAAAAGGTGAAACGATTGAATGTGTTTCAAATAATGGATTCTCCAAGCATCTTTTGTTTTTAACTAATATTATTATTATTATTATCACATTACAGAAGAAAGAGCAGATGGAGGAAGATTTGGAAAGGTTGCGCATACAGGTAAACGTTTTCGTTCCCAATTTCGTTTGTCTTTGTTCTTCTTTAATAGATATTTGACATGAACCATGTCTTTTTTTTTTGTGATAGAGTGAAACAGTGGACGAGTATGGTGGTAGGATGAGAGTGGCTCCCCGCAGATTCTCTAGCGGAAACAGGTATTATTAGTCTGGAGAGTCATTAGTCTTTATATCACTCTGTCTGTTGTCTGGAGAGTTATTAGTCTCGAGAGTTATTAGTCTTATATCACTCTGTCTGTTGTCTGGAGAGTCATTAGTCTGGAGAGTTATTAGTCCGGAGAGTCATTATTTTTTCTGTTGCCTTATATCACTCTTGTCTTGTGGGTATATGATGACAGCTCGGGAGAGGGACAAGTTGGTGAAGCAGCACCAAGGGTACGTTACGTGCCCCCTTGCCTGTTCTTTTAGCTACGGTGCATGCTTGTGTTAATATGCATGTGATATTTTGCAGTCGAAATTGCAGATAGAGTTCGAAAGACGAAAGGCTGAATCCATGGAGATGGAGTTCGAGAGGCTGTGGCTGCTGAAGGAGTGAGTAACGACTAAATTTTAACATCTCCCCTCCACTTGCTCTGTCTATTTATTTTTATTGATGATGCGTTTTCTTCTTCTTTTCCTTTTGTCAGGAGACTGAATGGTAGAGAGTTGGAAGGTATGACCTATGCCGAGATGGGTATTCTTCTCCGTCAGATATACCAGGGGTTGATGGATTTGCGGGAACATAGATTTGGACCAACACGGGAACAACTCGACCAAGAGGTATACGATAAGACTTAACATGCAAAAATCTCATTTGATCGTTTCCTGTATTCATTCTCACCATATATTTCTTGCAACTTAGAAGAAGAAGTTGCTCACTCCGAAGACGGTTCCCGGAGATGTTCATTAGGATCATCAGCATCTTGTTCAATCACCGCAGCTTTGTGCTCCATATCCGTCCTGTGTCTCACCTATGGTTTCTTTCTTCTATGTTATACCATCGTTATTAAAACTCAAACTCGCATAGCTGATCCCATTGCTTTTAATGTTGGTTCCTTGAAAGTATATTGATACTAATTAGCAGTGGTGAATGTAGGCCAAAGATTATGGGTGAAAGTGCACCTACTCTTTAAAAATATATTTTGTAAGAACTTTGTTTATATTTTGCCATAATTTAAACAAAAACAGAGTTGTGAACTCATTGAAAATTTATTAATACCCCACTTAGTATACATTTTTGACGTCCTTCTAATTCTACTAAAATGTGCAGCCACTAATAATATATATTGAGGATTTCCCCTTGCCAATTAGTCCGTGTACCACATATTTGGTGATAAAATAACCTTTGCGGTGATATTGATTATGACTCAAATACAATATAATATTAATAGATAAAAAGTAATCCTAGAAGGAATAGTTAAGCATGTCCTAATCAAATGCGATCATATACGACCTCCAAAATAATATACGAAGAAAGATTGCAAATAGTAAGTACGTAATAATAGTATTGCGTAGTGTAACATCGATCAAACTCGTGTCTGTAATCATTTAACCAAATATCTCTGATATACGACTTACACATGCAGCTACAACCTAGAGACAGAGCCGGGCAGCCCTGGGCAGTGATGCCCTATGATATATAATAGAGACTCATCTCATTTTGTATTATTTGCGTATTTTTATAAAAACCATTTTCCCATCTTCTTCATAACCTTCCCAAAGAAAAAGAAGAGAGACTAGTAGTGATGGGCAGTGTCGAGCTGAATCTGAGGGAGACTGAGCTTTGTTTTGGTCTTCCCGGCGGGGATACGGCGGCCCCAGTGACTGAAACCAAGATAGGATTCTTGGAGACGGTTGATCTGAATCTGAACAATGAACCTGAAAGCAAGGGATGATCTAAGACCCGTGACATCGTGGCTTCTGATTCCAAGGACAAGAGTTCATGCATGTCCCAAAGATCCAGCGAAGCCTCCTAGGAGCCAAGTAATTTTACTATTTTTCTCTCTTTTTATTTCTTTTCCGACATTCACTTTGATTTTTTTTCTTATCTATCTTAAGAGTTTAATAAAACTTTACCAAAAAAAAAACATTTCCTCCAAGTTATTATGCCTGAAAAATATAGTACTGTATATTGAATAATTAATAACATCTAACTAATTGGATAAAACTATGAGCAGAAGAAAAAATATTCCTAAATTGTAGTCACGAAACATTTTTATAAAGAATAAGTTCAAACTATCTAATTGGTGTGTTTATAGGTTTTTTTTTTCTTGAAACAACTTGATAGGTTTTTTTCTTTCTTAAATTTTTGAACATCCACCGGAGATAAAAGGGTATAATTCGGTCACCCGTTAGACCATACTTTCATGCAAATAGGATTTATTTGGGCGACGGCCACGAAAAAAATTATTAGGTGATATATAGCTTCCTACAGGCTACAGTTTAACATATATATATATATATATTTATTTATTTTTTAGTTTAACATATATTCACATACAAGTTGTTGGATCTTCTAGTTGCTTAGACGTGTTCTTGTTGACTGTGACCATCTTTGGTTTCTGTTGTTTCTTAGTCTTAGTTTTAGTCTTAGATTTTGTTTGCTCTGCCTTCTTTGTTTTCTCTGTAATTGCTGTCCAAAATTAAAATTGTTATAAAATTTAACATTTTACCAAAAAAAGTTGTGGGATTGGCCACCGGTGAGAGTAGTAGAAGAACGTGATGGGTTCGTGCCAAAAATCAAGCAATGGCACGGAGACGGTGGCGTTTGTGAAGGTTTCAATGGACGGAGCCCCGTACTTAAGGAAAGTCGACTTGAAGATGTATAAGAGCTACGACGAACTCTCTAATGCTTTGTCCAGCATGTTCAGCTCTTTTACCATGGGTACGTACACGTTATATAGAATTTATTTTAATATAGCTATATATTTATTACTAAATATATACTGCATCATGATAAATACTAAGTTTGAAAGATAACAACTCAATTAAAGGCTATAGACTTGCATAACTAAAATTTTATACATTATATTTTATTGCGAAGGAAAAAATGGAGGAGAAGAAAGAATGATATAGACTTCATGAATGAGAGGAACGTAATGGATATAGTGAATAGTTGGGACTATGTTCCTTCTTACGAAGACAAAGACGGTGATTGGAGGCTCGTCGGCGACGTCCCTTGGCCGTACGTCTTCTTCTTCGTCCTTCTTATTGATTACGTATGTTCTAATTAGAACTTTATTTATTAATCATTTCAGTAACCCCTTTGTTTAAATTTATTATTCTTTAGAATGTTCGCCGATGCATGCAAGCGTTTACGTCTCATGAAAGGATCTGACGCCATTGGTCTGGGTATGTATTTTCCACAATACTCGTGCTTAGTGCATTGTCTAAAGGGTTGAATATATATTGATTAATAGCCAAAGATTGTGGGAAATTTTAGTTGCTTGATAGTTGTAAAACGTATTTCAGCTCCGAGAGCAATGGAGAAGTGGAAGAGTAGAGCTTGAAGTTAAAAGATTAAGAGGTAATGATCATATATTGGATGAGTGTTAATTGTGGGCTTTACAATGAAAATCTTTGTTTCATATATATCTACTTTTTATTTTAATTGTCTGTTTTGATCTGAAGTGTATGTTGGTGTGTAGATACGATTTATATGCTATTATTATATGTAATGAACTTAAGTTAAATATGTGAGACGTCTGTATTGAACATGTGTAGTAATTTCGAACATCTTTTGTGTTTATCTTTCTGTTTTTGGTAAAAAAAAAATTTTTGTATGACTAGCTAGGAAAATGTCATATATATTTTATAAATGCAAAACACTAGCAGTGCTATTTTATTTATCCAAACATAGTTTCGAGACCGAATTAACTGGAATGACAACATACTTAAAATACATGTTAATAATATGTTACATTATGTTGAATGTAAATATGAAAATATGAAAACGAAGAGGACCCAGTTTGCTGGTATATTGATTTGTTGGTAATAAAATAGATAAATAGGAGCCATAGGGAAAAGAGGGAGCAATGCCATGTGCATCTTTATAGTAGCAATCATACGAACTCCAAAAACTTGATTATTAGGGTGTCAAGTGATGGAACACTACTTTCTGCCGGAATAACTTCATCATTTCGGTTTGAAAAGTTGGATTAACCATAGAGATGGAACGAAGTAAATAACCAATGAACCTTATCGATCATATCTCGATCCTTTGAGCAGAAAAACATCTTATCTTCATCCTTTGAATCATGCAGAATATGAAGATACAGATGTAGTGGGTTTGAGTTAGTGACTTGGTGCTAATGGCATGATTGTTCAACATTGTTCGGCTTGCTCAGCTTTTCTTCTCCCACAACTATGATTACATAGTTTGATTTTTTGTTGTTGTTTTTATCGGGTAAATAGTGTGCTAATGGCATGATTTCCCGGAGATGTTCATTAGGATCATCAGCAACTTGTTCAATGGTCTTGTGCTCCATATCGGTCTTGTGTGTGACCTATGGTTTCTTCTATATGTGTTAGCAGCATCGTCCGTCCTCTTTCATTTATATATACAGTAATAATAAATAGATGATACTCATGTTACCTTTTAACTTGTGTTGAAATTCGGAGTGGGTATTGTTTTCATTCACTACATTTTTTTTGTTAATATCTTTTAATTGCACAATTACATTACACGAAGACCACCACACAATTACATTACACGAAGACCAACAAAGCCTCAACCAGATTCAATATTCTAAAAATCGCTAGGCGGTGATTAGGCGTTTTATAGAAGATTATTCTTTATGCGGGTGTTTAGGCCAATTTTTCGGACGCTTAGACCAAATTTTAAATAAATCGCTTTGAAAAAATTATGTCGTTTATACCCGATTTATCGACTAAGCGTTGTCTAGACCGATATTTAGAACACTGACCAGACTTTATTCAAACTTCTCGCCGTTTATGCCCCCTGCCCGAGAAGATTACCTTTTTTATCAATTTAATGGCCCAAGAAGATTAATGGCCCAAGAAGATTACCTTTTATCATCAATTTAAGGGTTTGGGTTTCAATTGAAAACCCCGACGAAGAGGAGACGAAGGTTCCGATCATCACCAACCCCAAAACCCCCGACGAAGACGGAGGTGATTATTCTCTTCTATGCTTGTTCCGTTTGTGTGATTTATAGTTGAAAACTCTGTGTATTTGAGATGAAAATGTTGTATTTTGTTTGACAGAATTTGAGCATGGCGGAGGCGAACTTCAACGTGAATCGTAATCGCACCTTCTCTTCCGCTGTCAAAAACCTGACTAGGAAAGCAGCACTGATTAACCTTCAGTGCAACGCAGTCGCGGCTTTTTGCGGCAGTCTCTCCTGATGATGGGCGCCTGGTGTCTGCTGGTTTTCCCCAAGGGTAACCAATCGTTTTCTTTTCTTTCCCTTTTTGTAAAATTTTTCTGTGTATTCATGTGTATTATTTGATTCAGGTTCAACAACGCGATGGATTTCATCGGCTATGAACTGGCTGATGCTAACATGGATCAGCTCACCAGATACTTGCAGAGTTTGACAGGAGTCCTCCCGACACTGCTTGCCCGCCCATCCCAGGACCTGGATTACTTGCTGGAACGTCTGGTGGTTGTGTCTAATGCAGCTCACGAGGCTACTGACTTGGCATTGGGATGAGATGAGTAGTGGTGGATTTAGAGATTTTGTAGATAGATTTTCTGTTAACAAATGCAAATGTGCTCTCTCAATCTCTTGTCTTTTGGCTTTTTCAAGTTTAAATGTCAAATTTGCTACAAGTTTTTGAAACAGATATAAAATGTTCTGTTCACAAAGGTGTCCAAAATCTTTGTCTGATATTTCCTTGTGTTATTGTTTCTTGTCAATAATTGTGTGCGTGCACTTTTCTTGCATAATATGTTGTTGGGTGCTCTTACTAACTACATGTTCAACTTCAAAATCATTCTTTGTACTGGTCTGAGTTATTTAGATTACAACATGAGGTTTGTGGAGCTGCCTTCTGTTTCAAGACTCCACAGTTACTTACAACGCCACCTCATCTTTTATGTTGAAGGCACAGTCTTTAAGAGAACCAGAAATGGTGGTGTCGTCAAAAACTCCATTGTTTGCTTTGCTTACTCGGTGTGGTCAAAAACGACCATATTTTCAGTGGTCAAACAGGAGGAAAAGCTCATTCTCGAGATCAAAAGAACTGCTAAAACAGGGAATGAGGTAAGGTTTCCTCAACCATTCCTTCTCGGATGATCAATCTTCTTACAGGGTTAGGGCTTGGTGTCTTTAAATATGTCATTTAGTTTTTGATGACAATCCTCTGCTTTTAATCAGGGAGGGACCAAGATTCTTTCCCGGCAATAACTGATCCTGCTAAGCCAGCAGATAGCTAACTTACAAGGAATGCAAGGTGCCACTAAGGCGATGACAGCTATGCCTATGAGCAAAAGGTCATGTTCCTATTTAACACATATCGGATTTGCCCTTGAGGTTAACTTTTTGAGGGTCCTCTCGTTGTGGAAATAAAAACTTTTTGACTCCAGTAGAACTTGCCATATAGTCTAACTAGATGTTTTTCTGATGTTTCCAGAATATGAATCCAGCAAAACAGCCTGAGGTTATGAGAGAATTCCAAAAGCAGTCCGTAAGTTCTTTGACTCCATGACGCACTCAAACATAATTATTCTAACTAATGCGTATGGTATTCAGACTGAGATGTATGGTTGTTGTGTGCGTGCACTCTTCTTGCAGAATATGTTGGTGGGCGCTCTTACTACAAGCTCAACTTCCAAAGCAATGTACTGGTCTCAGTTATTTGGATTGCAACATGAGAGGTGTGCGTTTCTGCAGCTCTTGTTACCTGTTGGTGAGCTTGTCTCGTCTTTTGTCACATAGGTACTCTCAGTTTCCAACAAGGCCGCCTCTTTTATGTCTCTACCTTACTCAGCAAAGATTGGTTTAACACAAAACTATTTCAAAAAAGAAACCCAAGAGACATGGCTATGAGTCTGATGATTTTCTGGTTCATTTATTTACGAGTTAAAAGTGTATTATATATATATATATATATATATATATATATATATTTACTGTAGGTTAAATTTTGTGGATGTGATTGATATGAAATATATTATAATGTTAGTTGGTCATAAATATTTGTGAGCTTTCTTCTTATCTCCCTTTCTGTTGTAGAAAACTTCACATAGATCAGTCGGGATCTAATTGTAAACTTGTAGATTGGGAAATCCAATTGGTTTTGGATAAGTATAGGTAACTGAATTTAGGGTTTGAGATCTATGGTTAACTCTAATTTCTTCGAGAGGGGGACTTGTCTTTGTAGTTTTTACACGTCCTCTCACAACTGATTCCACTTAGTTGCTTCTGATTTAACTAATGATAGGGTTCTGATTGATTGCCGTTTAAAGCAGGAGCTCGTCACAATGTCACGGAACAAGGGTTTGGCGGAGCAAGATCTTAGTAAATTGGATGTAACTGTGCTTCATCCTCTGTCTCCTGAGGTTATTTCTCGACAAGCTACAATAAACATGGGTAACTTTTGCGTACATATCAAGGCTATTTTAAAAAAAAAAATATTTTCTTCTATATTAAGTTGATGTCAAACGAGCCAACCATTTGGGAGACAATAGTAGAAGCTAAAGACTTATAGTGTTATTATATCTCAGGAACCATTGGGCATGTCGCTCACGGAAAGTCCACTGTTGTCAAAGCTATATCTGGTGTCCAGGTAATTTTCACTATGCCCTTTGAATCTCTGCTGTATTGTGTTAGCAGAGCACAGTTATTTGACTGAAGTGTATGTGCTCACATGTAGCATTTGTATTATCTCTTGTTCTTGTGCAGACTGTCCGTTTTAAGAATGAGTTGGAGCGTAACATCACCATCAAGCTTGGTTATGCAAATGCCAATATTTACAAATGCGAGGATGACAAATGCCCTAAGACCTATGTGCTATAAGTGAGTTTTTGCCTGCACATTTGTTTTTGTTTTTTAATCTTCTAGTAATAGATTGTGACGGGAGTCTTAACAATGTATCTGTTATTATAGGGCATATGGAAGTGGAAAAGAAGACAGCCCACATTGTGATGAAACTATTGAGGCATGTGTCGTTCGTGGATTGCCCGGTATGATTAGTTCTTATGGCTCTCTTCATTTTTCTTAAACTGCTATTTTTCATTTTGTTGGTTCTCGATTCGTATTGGGTGGAGGATTTAAAGAGCGAGGGCTGAAATGGAAGTATTAGATTTCTCCACTCTTGGCTTTATCCTTGTTTTTGATTATCTTCTCGTTCTATTATTCAGGGACATGATATTCCATGGCGACTATGCTCAACGGAGCAGCCATCATGGATGGTGCACTGCTTCTTATCGCTGCAAATGAAAGTTGTCCACAACCACAAACATCCGAACATCTTGCCGCTGTTGAGATTATGCAGCTCAAGCATATCATAATCCTCCAGAACAAGATTGATCTTAGTCAAGAGAACGTTGCCATTAACCAGCACGAAACCATTCAGAAATTTATAATGGTTCGATTTCCTTCTCTCATGTTGCATTGGTTAGCTAAGGAATAGAGCTTGGGGGATTCGGTAGTAATATTTGTATCACATACTGATTGCAGAACACTGTCGCAGATGGTGCGCCAATAGTCCCTGTATCAGCCCAGCTGAAATACAACATTGATGTTGTATGCGAGTACATTGTCAAGAAGATCCCAATCCCTAAGAGGAATTTCATTTCACCACCAAATATGATAGTGATTCGGTCTTTTGATGTCAACAAAAACCAGGGTTTGAGGTGGAGTTGCAGGTGGAAAGTATCCTACGGGTATCTACTTCCTCTTGATCTCTTAATCTCTCAAGTACAACTTTTGCTTATATTACCTTCTACCTTCATCAAGCTTTGCATATATGTATCACAGTGTATAGCATGCGGTTTGTAATCGGCGTCTCTAACTACATCTATTTATATATTTGTAGGGTGTTTTGAAAGTGAACCAATTAATTGAGATCCGACCTGGAATTGTTGTGAAAAGACGAGCGTGGCAACCCAAAATGCACACCGATATACTCACGCATTATCTCACTATACGCGGAACAGAACGAGCTACAGTACGCAGTGCCTGGAGGCCTAATAGGAAGTAGGAACAACAATGGACCCAACTCTAACTCGTACTGATCGTTTGGTCGGTCAAGTCCTTGGTGAAATAGGCTCCCTTCCTGATGTCTTTGTTGAACTCTGATGTTCCTTTGTCGATGTACATAAACATTTTTTCAAAAAGAAAAATTGGATATACTTCTCTTCAGTAATGTTGACATACCAATGTTCTCCTCCAAGCAGACAGACTCAGTTTAATGGCTTACGGTTGGTACATATTGGGCTTAAGATAATAATCTTAATAATAAATATAAATAATAGCTTAAAACTCGTTAAATAATTAAGGAAAATGTCCTCTTAAAAAATATATGAGAAAAAAAGGAAAAGTAAATACGAATCTCGTCTCTATAAAAGAAAATTAACAGAGAGAACTTCGGTATCGTTCGTTCGATATTGAAGAAACGAAATCTAACGGAGGAGATGATAACAGTGCCGTGCAATTTCTGCGAATTCTCTTCCAGCAGCAGCAGGAGCAGGTAAGATATTTTGCTTGCGTATGTTTTTTCCGGGGTAAAATTGAGGTCTTTGGGGATATATGAAGCCACTTGTGATACTTAGGGTTTCTGGATTAGGGGTTTTGTTGTAATCAGAGGCGCTTATCTTTATGATTCTGCTGAGCTTAAGAAAGCCTTGACCTTTTTGTCCTTTTTTAGGTATGGATGCATCTCTGAAGAAGAAAGTCTAGATGAAGCAGCAGTGGTATGTAAATAAAGCACTTCCTCTTTTCAACCATTATCATCTGCTCTGGATCTATTTCTAAATTGTATTTATGCCTCTTGTTCCGCTTCTCTTCTTTGCAGCAGCTCCGGAAAGAAGTCGAGAAATTACGACTTTTGATCAAGTAAATGCTTCTTCTTGCATCCTTCTTCTGTCATGCTGCTTATTTCATTTTGGTTCATGGGTTTTCTTTCTTCATTCCTATCTCAGGAGAATGAATGGTAAAGACGAATGTGCTAGCTTCACCGAGCTGACAGAACTTATAAGTCATCTACGCAGTGTCCAGTGCATTGTACTGAGCCAACAAGTGAGATATTTGGATACAAGTTACTTGTTTCGAATACTTTTTTTTATCCACCACCCTTGTTTAACTATTTTATTTATTTACAGGAGAAGGTAAAGATAGAAGAAGTTGAAAGGCTGCGCAATGAGGTCACCATACATATATTTTTTTAGTTTTACCATCTCTCCCGATTTGAGATGCTTTCTTCCCAGTTTTTTGAATCGTGAAACCTATGACTTTGCAGAACAAGGAAGCTGAAGCTGAAGCTGGCCGTGCAAGGAGAGGGGTTTTGGTACCCTGCAACTCCACTATCGGCAGGTAATTCAAAAGTTCCTTATTTTATTTTGTTTCTGTTCTGGGGTTTGGCTAGAAGCTTGAATAATTTGCAAAAAGGGTTCCGTTTTCTTGGCTTATCAGCTTGGACTCTACCAGTAGGTTCTAAGTTCTGGCTGTCTTGTTTCATAATAGTCTTTTTCTTTTAATCATCCAACCAATAGTGAGCGTTTTCTGCATATCTACAGCTCTAAAGAAAGCCAGGAGAAACAAAGCCATGGATCACCGCTGGTGCGTGTCTACATTTCTCTCTTCCTTTTTTTCTTTTTCTTCCCTCTCATTGTGCCTTTACAATTTCCCTTCTTCTCGCAGCTGAGAATGAAGAGAAATTTTGAGAGGCGAAACGCTGAATCCTTTCAGAGCGAGTTTGATAGATTGTGGCTTTTGAACGAGTAATAACAAAACCCCATTTTTCTTGCTCTGCTAAAGTCTCTTCTTTGTTTATTTTACATTTACTTTTGGGTTCTCTTTTATTTTCTCACAGGAGGATGAATGGTAGAAAGCTTCAGGGTATGACTTCCATTGACCTGGCCTACCTTCACTCAAACATATCATGTGCTTTGGTGGCTTTGATGGGCCAAACTTCGGGACCAAGAATGGAACAAATGGCCATGCAGCACCAAGAGGTAATAAAATGCTTGTCAAGCCATGTTTAAGTTTGCAGTTAATCTAACTCTCTTCTCTTCTCCTTTTTTGTTTGTTAATACTAGGTACCAATCTCTAGGTTGGCTGAGCGCAAGAGATGTTCATCCACTCCCTTGCAGTTTAGACTTCTTCTCGTCTCAAGAAAGCTCAGAAGATTCCACTACTAAGAGGAGAGCAAGCAGCCAATTCCCCTTCTTAGTTTTAATAATATTTTATCTTTTATGTAACTGTCTGATCAAACCTAGACAATCTCAGGGTTACATTTTTTTTTTTATTATGTACTGTCTGATCAAATATTAACTATAATATCTGATTAGAGTTAATAATTCATTTTGATAATGTAACTTATCAGATTTCATATCCCACTATATATATATATATTAATTCCCAACAATGCAGTTACTATGTATAAGTGGTGCATTTGTACATAGTAACCAAAAATTGTTTTCAATGTTTTGGTTATAACTCATAGAATTCTCTGACCGAATCCAAATAGATAACCAAATAAGACATAAATTTAGAAAATCTTTATACCAGATCCAAATCCAATAATGAATAGAAATGAATATCTATCAAACATGTTCAAAGATCTCAATACATACACACACATACACATAATTCAAATGTTCAATTTAATGTATATTTTTTGGTACTAGAAATTTTAAAATTTTTGACAACTAATTTGAAATTTGATTACAAAGAAGTATGCTTTTGAAGTTATGTTTTCTACATTTATAGAGTTGTTTGTTGCTAATTTAATTTGTTTATGTTTGTATCTTCTTAATAAGATTTTGCTAATGAAAATTGCTTAAACTTTCCTATCTTTATATATTAAAAAAGAAGTCATGACTTCTTTCATGTGTGATTTTTTAATTTTGACCATCACTTAATTAGAAATCTTATTAAATGTATTTTATTAAGATTAATATTATATAGAATCTTTAAAATACTTTAATTATAATATCTTTTGATATCATTTCATTTTAAATATAAACATCTTTATTTAAAAATTCTAACAAATCTGTTTTAAAATATTTTTACAAGATCTTCATTTTTCGAAATTACACTTAAATATTTCCACTAACTTCAAAATTTGAAACTATTTAAATATTTAAATATTTCCAATCCTTTAATTATTTAAATTTAAATATTTAAATATTTCCACTACTGTAATCATGATATATTTTCATCTTAATATAAATATACATTTATATATTATATTTTTAAAAAATTCTAATAAGACTTAAACAATAATTATTAAAAATATTTTAATAATAATTTAATGTATTTTAAGTTATCGTTTATAAAATGAAAATTTTAAATGCTATCCTAATTTATCTACTTTTTAGTCATAATCATCATGTTAAAATACAATTATTGTATTGAACTAAATATGACAAAAGTATATTAAATTAGCAAACTATTTTACTTTCACAAATAAACTATTTATTTTAAAAATATAATATAATGACAGAACGGCTTAAGTTAGCAAACTATATTATACATGTCTAAAAATTAACATATCTTAGACTTTTGTATACAATAATATTATCTGAAATAAATAAGCATGAAAATATTGGTAAAAGAAAATCTATATTTGAAAGACGGATCAGAATTTAACACAAATTAAATACAAAATAATTTTCAAACATGTTTTCCCATGAATATATCAAGATTGTCAATAACTAAATGCAAATACAATAAGATAAATATATAATAAGAAGTAAATACATACGATTTTAAAACAACTAATTAGTTATAACATGTAAATTATTGTATTTGGAATAGTTATATAAACATTTAAGTATATGATTAATGTTAAAAACATATATAACTTATGTTATAAACAAATATTTATATATATAAAATGAAAACAAATACCCGCGGGGTTGCGCGGATCAAAATCTACTTTTGTGAATTAAATTGTGTACTTTCCAGAAAAAAAGTATTTTGGATAACCAAAATTGATTTAAATTGAATCCAAATTAAAACAAATATAACTAGGTTACGATGTGTTATTGTATTCGAACCAAAGAAATCTGAACCAAATCAAAACTGAATTTTTAAAATATTCAAATTGAGCTAAATTTCATAACCCAAAAAATAAAACTTGATTCAATCCGAACCAAATTCGATTGGACACTTGAATGCCTATGCCTAATTTCACAAATCAGTAGATGTGATACATTTATGAATATAACAAAAGTATTAGTGATGTTTGGATGAATGACATTGGCCTTGAATAAATGATTTGATTTTTGGCATTCTTAAGAGAGAACTTTACCTTTCTTTGTAGGATATGTTGGTATTCTTAAGAGAGGTAAAGTTCTCCTTTTTGTTTAACAAAATTGTTTTGTTTGAATCATCCATCTTGTTTTTTTTTTGTTTTCTATCTTGTCAAAGGTTACACAATGTCTCGCGGAAGGATCCACCTTGTTATATGGTCTTGGTTGTTTTTTCTAAGAGTAGTATGCTTGTAACTTATTGTTTGTATGTTTAATCATAAAATGTAAAAGACAATGTTGTTAATATATTGTTCCCATAGTGAAACAAAAAAATTATCATCTTATAATTTACATTAGATTCACCATAATTAACTTGGGATGACAACCAAGTAGTACAAAATTGTCAAGATCAATATAAAACAAAACTCTCAAAGTATAGATTTAGACTGGTACCATGCGTCGGATGTGTAGATGGATTAATAGCTATTAAACTAAGTCAATATAAAATAAGTTATTTGACAGAACAATATGCATATTTTGTGTATGCTCTTCACCGAGCACACGAGTGTATATCAGCTAAACAACACACACAATGTGAACTTGTCCTAGTGTCCTTATGTTTACTAATACTTATACATATGATCGGTGATCTCATCCGTAATTATTACCAATTATCGGTAGTAAGCCATGTGTCTAGACGATCTAAATGGAAATGGTTTCCATGCTGCCACAAGCTCTTCTTTTCTTCACATGTTTGTTTTCAGAACAGAGCCAAGATTCTACCACTGAGAGGAGGTTGTTCTCGAGGGCTGCTTACCCATAAGTCTAAAACAAACAACCAAACCAATCTGTTGACATCAGCCTCGTCGTAAGCCATTAGCTATGTCGTCGTCATCAGTTGTTTAAAAAATAAACTATGTCGTGCAAGTCATTGATTTTTCTATACTATAGTTGGTTAAAGATTACATTACCTTGAGATAATGATAATTATACTATAAACTATTGAGATGTCGCATTCGAGTTCCGACCGTGAGTCCAAAATGTGTCTTTTAAGATATTAACACTGAATGTCTAAAAATATTTGGATGATCTACACTCAACATTAATGATATTAATCACAAGTATTTTTTTTACGAGAATACGATTTACACATGCTTACGTTGATCCGAAAACGTAATGCTCTCGAAAAGACTCTATATAAATTCTTTTATCCAATACCAATCCAACCCAACTAAACAAAACTCTCTCTCTCTCTCTCTCTCTCTCTCTCTCTCTCTCTCTCTCTCTCTCTCTCTCTCTCTCTCTCTCTCTCTCTCTCTCTCTCTCTCTCTCTCTCTCTCTCTCTCTCTCTCTCTCTCTCTCTCTCTCTCTCTCTCTCTCTCTCTCTCTCTCTCTCTCTCTTTTCTCTTCTCATACATCAATAATGCAGAAAGCAATAAGACCATACGAATCATCATGGAAGAAGACCATACCGGGCAATAGCATCTTCTGTCCAGAGGCTGAAGATAACCATCAACATCATCATTATCATGGTTAACATCACCACAAAAGCCATCATCTTTAAGCATGAAGGAATCAAGCAACGTATTGGTAATGGAGAATGCTGTGGTGGTGTTTGCTAGGAGAGGTTGTTGCATGGGACACGTGGCAAAACGACTGATACTCACACATGGTGTGAACCCATTGATAGTTGAGATTGATGAAGACGACAATATCATTATAGGTGAATCGGGCAGAGCCGTGATCAATAAAGAGAAACTACCAGTCATGTTCATAGGAGGAAAGTTTTTTGGAGGATTGGAAGACCTGATGGCTGCTCATATTAATGGTGATTTAGTGCCTAATCTCAGACAAGCTGGAGCGTTATGGCTTTGATTGATGATATTAATCATCATAATATTTTTATTTAATTGTCTTTTTGAGCCCTTGTTGCATTATTTGTTAATAATTTTGGCAATGTTTCAACCTATGTGCATTAGTAATTGATTGTTATTATGTAATTATTTTGATCATAGAGAAACACAAAGAAAAAAAAACAAATTATAGAAGTATAAAAATAAGATTTTCTTGTAATGAATAGCTCCTTTTTTTTGTAACACAATGAATAGCTCCTTAAATCTGTATTTGTATGAAGTATGATTAGCTAACAAGTGAAATTGTATCTACTAATGGGCTTAAACTATGGGTTTTGATAAGTACAGCCCAATAAAGAAAATTATAAATAGTAAAATCAAACCCCTCTAAAAGCATCACCCTTGATCTCTCAAGTCTTTCTCTCTCACCGTTTCCAAGTTTAAACCTTTTACTCACTGTACTTGCCTAAAAGTTCACAACTTTTTTTCAATTATTTTAAGTAAATCGACGAACCCCATTGTGGAAGGAGGATCTGCAGTGACCGAGCATCAGTAGGAAGACGGACCCAGATGAGAAAGCAAAGGGCGGAGTCGGGTTCGGATACGGGTCAGGCCATCCAACTGGTATACACAGATGAGAATGGGAAGATGAAGACGGACCCGGAAGCAATCGGCGCTCTTCAGAAGCTTAAGGGTCCTGTAGCCGTTGTCTCTCTCTTGGGAAAAGCTCAACATGGCAAGAGCTTCATCTGGAATCAGGTTTCCCTTCTTACATTTTGATTTGAGGGTTTTAGTGTGACTTTGCCATTTCTCCCTTTGTTTCCTTCTGCTTCTTATTAGTGGAGATCAATTTGCATGCGGCCAATCATAATGCTTTGTGTTTTTTTTTGGGGGGGGAAACATTATGCAAAATGAATGTGGTGGTAGTGTGTTTGTGTATATGTGAATGTTATGTAACTTGGTTGCTCTCTTTTGATGTTGTCTCTTCTAGAGACTGTACTAATGACTGATTTTGAATGTTGATGTGTAGCTTGTTAGCAGGAGCGTTGGATTTGAAGTTCAGACTCTTCACAGGCCATGCACTGGAGATATATGGATGTGGATTGAGCCTGTGAAGAGGATTTCAGAAGATGGCACTGAATATAGTTTAGTCTTGCTCGATGTCGAAGGGGCTGACTCAAATTGTATAATGGTCAGTCTTCCTTTTATCTCATTAAAGTGTTCAAATCACTTAAAAATTAAGTTTCTAATTGTTGCTTGAGGGATCATCAGTTTCATCATGTGTTAAATTGATTTTTTTTTTTTTAATGTTAGGCTTCGCGCAGTAGTCAGATATTCGCATTGGCTATCCTCCTATCAAGCGTGGTTATCTATGGTCCGGTAAGTACTGGTCCTTCTTTCTTTCTGAATGAAGTTTCTTCTAGAACACAACACTTGGTGCTATGTAATTACGAAATTCTGCTTCATGTTTCAGACACTTGGTGTAGATGACATTGCACTTGATCTCTCTCGTCTACTTGAGATTAGCAAGCACGACCTCGACAACGTTGGAGAAGCTAAGGACAACATTACATTTTCCGGGCTCGGGCAGTTCTCTCCCATGTTTGTACAACTTATGACGGTAATATTCCCTTATCGAAATCCATTCTTTAGGGGATGTAATCAGCTACTCTATGATATTTGTGATTGGCTTTTAACTTCTTCATTATCAGGACATTAACTCAGAAACAGTGGAAAGTGGAGAAGGTGTAACTCAGAATAACAGAGTGGGTTGATCCGTTCATTAGCTTTCCTAATCAAGCCTCAGTCGCTTTATCTTTTTGTCTGATCAAATTTGTGTTCTCTTTTTGTGAACAGGTCGAAGCCCTACGTCCTCAGCTTCTCTACGGTGTAAATGATCTAGTGAAGTTTTTCTCTGAGAGAGTAAGGCCTAAGAAAAGAGGTGATAGTACCATCGTCACAGGCCCGCCTCTTGCTGGTTTCACTAAGTCTTTTTCAGAAAATGTTAACAACAGTCTCGTGCCTAAAATTTCTTCTTTATGGCTGGTAATGACTAAGCCAATTCTGAAAATTATCATTGTTGGTCATCAAATGCTTTTGCTTATTCTGAAGCTGCATAATCTGTGTGTTTCTTGCAGTCTGTAGAGGAACTAGAAGGTAGGAAGGCTCGTGATACAGCAACTGAGGTATATATGTCGTCTTTGGAGCGTGCAGAGACTCCCGAAGATGATGTAAGTTTTGATTCATGTAACACTCAGAAATCATCCATGGATGCACTAGTAAGATAAACTGTTTTAACATTATGATCTGCAGTCGATGCTAATAGAAGCACACAACAAGGCGGTTATCGAAGCTTTAACCTCGTTTTGTGAATCTTCCATTGGAAACGCTCAAGTAAAACAGAAATACAAAAGTGAACTTTGGAGTTTCTTTGCAAAATCATTTGAGGTCAGGTCCCTCTCCCTCTCTCTCTCTCTTTATTTATCTCTTGATACTGTTTTGCCATTAAGTCAGCTAAATAGTGTGTTTTTATGTCAGGATCACAAGAGAGTGGCAGATATGGTGGCGTATTCAAGATGTTGTACTGCTATAGAAGATATGGGCAAGAAACTATGGGCATTGCCTTGTTCTCGTGATGCTAATAGCAGCGATATGATCAAGGTTCTCTCTTCTTTTTTTTTTCCCGTCTAAACACTTAATTTTCCGTCACAATGTAGACATGGTAAAGCCTGAAGCACTCTTAGCCATTGAAACAAGTCTTGCTTTCATTATAACAATGTTGGTAATCTATATGAAACAGGCCCTTGAAACTGCTGTTGCAGAGTATGAAGTATCTATAAATGGTCCTATGAAGTGGCAGACACTTTCTTCTTTTCTGAAAAAGAGGTTCTCTCGTTATGTTTACATTACATTACTCGTTTATTTAAATATGTTTGGTCTTCAAGGGAAAAATTAACCTTTCTCAGTGCTTATTTACCAGTATACAGGACATTTGCGTCCATCGCAGAGGGGATCAAATGGATGAACTTCTTTCAGAGAACTCCAAACTCAAGCTGCAACACCGTTCCATGGAAAGCACGATGGATCTGCTCAAGAAACAGCTTGAAGGAGGAGGGAAAATGAGGAAGGAGTATCAGAAGCAACTCGAGGGGGCCATTGATGACATGAATAAGCTCTCAGACCAGTTCAAAAACCGGATTCACGACCTGGAGAGTAAATGCAAGTCGGTTCACGATGAACACTCAAAGCTCATGGAGGTGCTCGGGTCTACAAGACTCGAGGCTGCTGAGTGGAAACGCAAGTACGAGGGGACGTTGGATGAGAATGGAGCGAGCAATGGTCGAGTAGTAGATGCAAAAGCCATCGATTGGAAAATTAAGTACGAGAACATTATGAGTGAGCAAAAGGCTGTGTCAGAGAAGATAGCTGAAATGGAAGAGAGGTTGAAGCAAGTTTCAGCCGCGGAAGATGGGATGCGAGCTGAACTCTCCCGTGTTTTGGATGAAAAGGTAATAGCTTTAACTATTTGCTCTGTTTCGTAGTGGAACTGATAAAAGTTGTGACTCTGTTTCTTTTGGTTAATGATATTAGGAGAAGGTGATCACTGAGAAAGATGCAAAGCTTGCGACTTTGGAGCAGCTACTGTCCTCTACACGTTCTGAACTAAAGGTGAGCTTCTTTGAAAGATTGGAGGAGCTCATAAGAAGCAGTGCCGTTGACTCTGTTTATTGTTGTTTACTTTGCAGAAAAGTGAGTTGAAGGTGAAGGAATGTTGTATGGAAGCAAAAGAGTTAAGACTTCGAGTCTCTGATCTAAATGAGAAGTGCGAATCGGTGAAGTCCGCAGCAGCTGAATTGCGTGAAACTGAGACGCATGCGTTAAAACAGGAGAGAGATTATTTAGAGGAGAAGCATCTTTCGCACATGGAGGAACTTGGAAAGCTCTGTCTTCGGCTAGAAGGTGCGGAAAGCGAGGCTTCGTCTGCTAAGAAACTTGTAGATTCGTTGAGAGTGGAAGCTGAATCAGCACGGGATAACGAGAAAAGTCTCCAGGCGTCGCTTGTGGAGAAGTGCATCGAGATTGACAGAGCTAAGAGCCGTATCCAAGAGCTTGAGAAGGTGTGCTCGAAGCTCGACAGTGAAGCTTCAGCATCTAAGGAACTTGTGGAGTCGATGAAAAGGGAAGCGGAAGCCTTACGGATGAATGTGAACGAGCTCCAGGCATCGTTGCAGGACAAATGGGTTGAAATAGATCAAGCTAAGTGCCGCGGCATAGAAGAAGAAGTCGAAAAGATCAGCTTCAAGCTAAAAGATGCGGAAGAAGAAGCTGCAGCGGCCAAAGAGCTTGCGAGTTCGATGAAAACAGAGGTGGAATCAGCCCGATGCAACGAAGGCAAGCTCCAGGCGTTGCTGCAGGAGAAAAGCATGGAGATTGACAGAGCTAATGATCTTATCGTAAATCTGGAGAAACAGAAGGTGGCACTGTCTGAAACGTTGGAGAAAAGAGCGAAACAAAACGAAGAAGCGGTTGCTGAGTGGCACAGAATCATCAGCTCCGAGAAGGAAAAGAACATGCGGGTGGTGAATACGATGCAGCGAGTGGACTCTTTTATGGTTTCAGATGAAGCAACACCACTGCAGCGCGTGAAGCGTTTGAAGGTGGAAGCAAGTATAACCTCTTCGGGTTCGGTTTTCGCGGGAGAGACAGAAGAAGAAGACGCGGCTTCACAGGAGAGCGGGAGAGCTATGAGTGCAATGACACCGAGAAGATGCACGAGCAGCACTGGAGGTGGAGGAGCGTCGTCTTCGTCCACAGGCATGGATCATTCGAAATACACGATGAAGAAGCTGAGAGATGAGATACTGAAACACGGGTTTGGAGCTGAGTTGGTTGGGTTGAAGAACGCTAGAAAGAGCGTGTTGGTCGAGCTCTACGAACGATGCGTTCTGCGTAAGTAACAGAGGTGACAACATGAAACAAAAAAACATAACTCTCTGTTCTTGTTTTTTTTTTGAAATGGGCAAGTATCATATATGGGCTGGCTTGTTAAAAAACTTTCGAACCTTGTGAAAACACTGTGAAATTTCCCTTATTATATTTTCCGAAAATGTTAATTTTAGTAGTAATTATGTTTCTCAACCAGAGTATTGTCTCTAATTTTTGTAATGAAATATTAAATCATTTTCCCATAACATAACACTGGTGATGCGATACATTTAACAAAAGAATATGTAATCTCAATATATAGATACATTTATTAAAGTTATGTCCCCACAAACGTTGAAAATACAAGTTGATAGTTTCCGACGATCACGGGACAACAAAAGTAGTGAGAGCTTCGATTTCACACTAAGCAATCGTTGAGATAAAATGAAAAAAAAAAACTTGAGGACACATTGTCACATGCCCCCCTAAAGTCTCCAAATTTAACGGTAAATGCCTAGACATTCCCTTATTTCAGAATTGGACCCACGCCCATTCTTAGTCATTGCTTTCTCTCTTTAATGTCTACTGAACTATCACACTCCATCATTTTTAGAGCAATATTGATAGTGATAAAAAAAAGGAAGAGCAATATAGATATATAGGCTTTTGACATTATTATTTAGACTTTGCTACCACAAATCACGATCTAATTCTAAACTTCAATTTCAACTAACTCAACTACCAAAATAGTGAATAGAAAAGTCAAAAGGCATGTATAAATAAATAAATAAAATACTCATGGCATGGTGTTGTTTTCTTAGGTTCTTTTCTCCTTTTGACCAATCAACTTTAGATTACACATCTAACAAATGCAAACATATTCATTCGATTTATGCAAATTAAGAACTACTCGCCGCGAATGACTGAATGTCCCTCCTCAATCCTCGCATGTTTGGTCGGCCCTTTAACTACTTTGCTAATTCTATTTATACATAAACTCACTAACACACCAAAACACACATCTCAATTCTCAACCACTGAAATCTCTTTCAGACTCTCCTCTTTTTTTCTGTTCTCTTGATGGCTTCATTTGCTGTTAAGTCAGCTTTTTGTTTCCTTATTGCTGTTTTTGGCTTCATTGGGAACAATGTTGAAGCTAGAGAAGGTAAGTTCTTCTTTAGCAAGTTCACTCACTTAGATCGTTCTAGTAACAAAGAGGTAGCTCTAGCCCCAGCTCCTGCTCCGGGCCCAGCACAAGCCAATGGAAGACTCGGTGACGGGCCTTTCGGGCCAGGTTCCGGTATGATTCCTCAAACCAAAGAGTCATGGCCGGTTTCAACAACGACCACAGACCAAGAGTTCGAGAAATTGATGGCTACAATTGACCAAGAAAAGAGTAACAACCAATTACCTGAGGAGTTTGAGGAGGAAGAAGAGTCCCAAGAAGATCTTAGTGAGCAAAAGGACGAGAAGTACAACAATAATGGATACACTTACACTACCAACAATTATAACGATAATAGAAGAGGTTACGGTAATGAAGAAGAGAGACAAGGTATGAGCGATACAAGGTTCATGGAGAACGGTAAGTACTTTTACGACACAAGAGGTAGGAGTTCCGAATATACTCCTAGTCGCAGGTATGAGAGTGCTCGAGGAAATGATCATCCCAACGAGTTTGAAACTATGGAGGAATACTACAAGAGCTTGGAAAGTGGTAAAGAGGAGTTCGAGCCTTGAAAAGAATATAAACTTTCTTTTTTATTTGAGATACCAAAGAAGTTTTTGAGTTAAGTGTGAAATCTCAGTTTACTTGTCTTTTATGAGATGTGAAACCTACCAATTACTTTAAAGTTATACAATATCAGAAGTTATGAGTTATGCTTAAGTATATTTATTTCAGTGCCCGTAAATATCTTTGATCCAAGAAACCGCACGAATTTGTGAACTGATCTTAATCCACTGGAACTAGATAAAATTTTGAATTTTTTTTTTCATTTTCTGAAAATTTAAACAATTAAATAAACCACTGCAGCAGAGAGACATGCACAAAGGAATTCACTATAAATTTACAGGTACAGCGACCAGTTCATGCTCGAGTCATCTGTCTCTTAGACCTTAACTTAGCTCCTCAGCGCATGCTCGTCACAATGATACTCCTCCCACTCAAAACTTATTCAAATCGAAATTTATTATAGTTGTCTTATCAACTAATGCATCAATGGCAATACATGGTTATACATATTATGTTGTATTTGTGTCATTCATCTCTGTATGATTTATGTTATAATGTAACGACTATAGTCCACAATTGGAGTATTATACATATGTTTATCCCATACATGCATGTATTTGTTGTCACATATAGTATAATGTTAATGGACACGTCTTAGTGTGTACAATTGTACATCTGTCAATCACATACACATGCCTCCTATGAAAACTAACTGATTTCGTGGGGTGTCCAAAAAAGAACTAACAGAGAACATATTAGGGATTTTTGAAGACAATAAAGAATATGATCAAATCGTTTTCTAATCTCCTTTTGGAACTGTGCACAAACTTATATTCTTGTCGACAGTCGACAGACAAAAAGAACAATAACACGTTCCAAGGTGAGAGATGAATAATTCGAGAGTGCAAATGTATCTTAACATATATGATCATTACTCATGAACAAAACACGTTTCATGATGAGATGAACATTTTCGAGAGTAATATATCATTGTTTTAGCAAAAGAGTGATAGAATATATACCCGCTTTCTCTAACATCATCATATTTTTCTAGTTAAGCATGAATCTGAAACATGATATGTTTATAAACGTTCTTTAAACGTCCTTACACGTCCTGTATAAGTAATCGAAAAAAAAGTAATCTACTTTCTTTCCTTCTCAATGTATTAGCTTATCATCAAAATCTATCCGTCAAATGGTAGTTGGTACATAGTCCGAATCAACTGTTAGCGATCTAACGGAAATGAATATACAGTGAAACGAAAATATATATGAAATGGTGAAACATTACACAATCGGCAGAACATGTAATATATATACACACTGAAACGAAAATATATATGAAATGGTGAAACATTACATAATCGACAGAACATATATAGTATTACAAGATCATACATATTATTGGGTAAAAATCCACTAGAAAGAGAATCTTAAAAATAAACGACAATACACAAGACTTCTTGATTAGCCTCCGTGGAAATCTGTAAAACAATAAAATCTTTATAACAAATTGTAAAGACCATCTCTCCTCCATATGCATATTGACCAAACAGTTTGACCACCGATTATTTTCCACCATGATCAGTATTCACCAATCATCCACCATCCACCGTTTTAACTAGGTCAAGAGATCATTCACCCATCCAAGATCAGGATCACCACAAGACCCATCCTCAAAGCTAGTCTTGTCCCTCACTGCCGCCATAGTCTTGATATCATTCATTTCTCTCCGGCGAGGAGTGAAATCACGGCCGAATAAGTTCGCCCTCGGCGAGTTGGTTAGGTAGCTTGGAGTGGACGGCGAGAGCGAGTTAGTAAGGTAACTTGGAGTGGAAGGCGAGAGCGAGAATTGCAAAGGACTACTCTGTTGTTGCTGGATATGGAGACGCGGATTGTTCAAACCGCAGGATGAGGCAAACGCCGCAGCCGCAGAAACAGGTGTGGTAACCGGCGAAGAGGAACTCACATGCAATGCTTCCGCTAGGTTAATCGTGTCCAACGAGTTCACAAGCTCGTTTAAAACATCCTCATAGTTAACCGACCCAGCGGCTGCTGCAGCAGAAACAGCTTCTGAAACAGCAGAAGCGGCGCGGTTCCTCAGCCGCGAGAAGGCAGCAGCTTTGTGAGCCGGAGACAGAGGAGGGGACAAGGACGGAGATCGAGAAAGATGAGATAAATTACCCAAGAGAGTGCTCGTCGGAGAGCTGCTACAAAACATGCAACAAGGGTTCTTCGCAGCCGGAGAAGCCGAGGCCGAGACGCAGCCGGAAACGTTCTCCGGTGGAAGAACCCTAAGCTGACGTGGCGAATGAGCAAAGAAACAGACTTTTCTTTTACAGTGTTTACCGTCTTTACAAGCTTCAGTACGGTAACGAATAGGATGGAGCCAACACTCGAAGACTCCATGAGCAAACTCACAGTCGTCTCCACGGCTACAATCACCGTCACGACGAAACTCAGGACAAACCTCAGCTGAGTACTGATACCTACGAGGATCACGACGGCGAGCTTTCTCTCCGGGATGAGCAAAAGGACAGTCAGTCCAATCGTGGCTCCGGCTACGGGTGCATCGTCGGATCTTGAACTCGAAGATACGGAAATGTTCGCTCGCGTAAGGATCATCGGTGTCGGAATCATAACAATACTCTTTAGTCTCCTTGTTGGTGTCTTCGTTGTCTTCTTCGTGTTCAGATGTGACCATCTTGTTGTTCCAGTTGTGTTTGCGCGGCGAAGAACGAGGGGAAGACTCAGCAGGAAAAGACTTGGAAGCCAAAAGAAGCTTTCGTGGTGGAATATCCACCGTTGGTCTCACCACGTCCATGATTAATAATATTAAGTCTCTGTGTTTTTCTTGTTTGTGTGTTTTGGTTTGAGAGATGGGCGTAAGATGAGAACCTAGATGATATTGGATGTGGTCTATATATGGGAGTTTGAGTATAGATACAGACATGAGAATAGGTTTTAAAATAAACATATATTAATATTGTAATGATAAGAAGACAAAGTTTGAAGGGATAAAGTGTAAGAGGGTATGGGGAGAGGAGTCGTGGCAAGAGAAGAGAAGAGGGTTTCATGCAAAGAAGCAGGAGCTGCCTTTCTCTCCTTGCTTCTGACCTAACACATGTGACTATGTTTAGTCTCCTCTTCTCTCTCCCTTATCAATATCTATTAACTATGTTTTCCTTTGTTAAATTTGTTTTTCTTCGTAAAATTAATAAGTACAAAAACGACTAAACTCATTGCATTAATCATTAATTTCATTGTAATACATAAAAGTGAGGATATTTAATTATTAGTTTTGAAAATACGTCCGTAGCTGCCATGAAAATTACGCAGTACAAAACCTAATAAGAAGACCGATCAACTGAATGAGAAAATAGATGAAACACAACTACCTGATATAGAAACATTAAACTTGGCTCACCTTCTGTATTGTAAAATCAACCACGTTTCAAGAACACCAAAGCAACGAAAATATATGTTATAAACAACTTTTAAAACCATACACAAAAGTTTTAACTTTCTAAGAAGAAATCATCATATCAGTTTCAAAAAAAAAAAAAAAGAAAAGAAGAAATCATCATAACTCAGCTGGATATATAACAGTATTTAAAATTTACTAAGAATAACTTTTTAGGTTTTAGGCTGTTGGCTGCATCGGGATAGTTTAGTAATAGGTGGACTTCGGGTAAATATGAGTTCGAATCAATCTACGACACTAATTTTATGTAACCATGGATAAGGTCATGTTTTAAAACTCATTTGCATATCTGATTTTTTTTTTGCTGCATTTCTATTTATGTGCTGTATTTCTATTTACGGAATTTGTTTTAGTCTTTTCATAAATTTGATCCCCCAAATTAATCATTTTTTTACGTCAGTCAAGTACTTTTTGTAAGACATGTCTTTTTCTTATAATTTATGTTACATATTGCATGGTTGATTAACGGTATAAATATATATACGTGATTGATTAACCATACGAACCAAGTTAAAAATGAGGTACTTTGATTAATGTACATGATAGAATAAAGAAATCGTCTAATTATTTTTATATAGTATTATACTATACAATTTTAGAGGGTTGATGTACATCGAATCTAATAAGACTTTGCTACACATTCAGGAAGGATCAAAGGAAACGACAAGATTATATACAAGTCCAAATACAAAAGATGTTTCAGAAAATACGTATTTCTATTTCGTACGCCACTTATCAGCTGACTATACATGTTCAATATAATATAACTACTTTATATTTCTCAAATTTCTATAGTATTATCAAAAAGGGCCGAATGCATGTGTATATACAAGTGTCACGTTTTGGATTGGTTGCGTGGCCCTGATGGAAGCAAATACATTTTTGATTTCCTACATTCATCATGGCCTCAGCTCATAAACTAATAATTTTGATAAAATTTATAACTTTCACGTCTAAAGTTTAAAGAACATATAAGCCAAGGCCGAAATAAAACGAATAAAAATGAAGCGGTAATTTACAATAAAGTACAAACGACAAATAAAATAAGAACAAAACAACTTAGTTACAAAATAACAGTTAAAAACAATAGTAATAATAATATTGTTTTTGGGTAAATTCAATGTTTTTGGACTGGTATTCTAATCATGTAATGGTCTCTCCGTTGTCTAGCTTGGAGGTATTGTCTATGTCCGTACGTACGTCATTGTTCTGCAAAATCTAGAGCTTCTCAATTCGGTGCTTAATCAATAGGGAAACTATCCTAATTATCATCATCATCATCATCATCATCATCATTATGAGCTTCGGATGTATCATGTTCCATGTTTCTGCAGTTCCTCCTCCTTCTTGAGACATGAAGAACACGACATTCACAAATCACAATGCTGGAAACATTATTTTTATTGCACTTTTGTGTCTGTAAGCAGGCTTGAGGGTCTCAGCCATCAAAACCAGTTTTAAGATTCAAGGCACAGAGAAGATGGACAGTTTGGCCTATATACGTACAGTTTTGTTTGGTATTCCTTCTGATGATATGTAAGAAGTAAGAACACATACATGTGTGTCTACATCTTATTTAATTAGCCAAATCTACACACCGTCTGAATTTATTCGAAGTAGCTTCTCTCAGTCAAATGTAGAAGCTGACAATACCCATAACTCATCTATTTAAACTCCAATGTCACTATGCCTTTAAGAAAATTTAGATCCGACTTGCTGTTCTATTACATAAAATGATAAAATCGGAAACGCTTACGCGGGTCGTTTAGTAACGGCCCAAATCGACCCAAAGCCCAAATCATACTCTTGTCCTAACATTCTTTAGTGTTTCTAGTACTTTATACTTCGGCCCATATAGTACTTTTGGTCCTAACATGTGTTTTAGGTTTAGGCTTTCTTTTTTCGTCTCCTATATATGGTCTCTAGTTCACATCGCCGAGATAAGACGCCAATCTTCTATTCATCATCATTGAACTGTCTTGTTCTCTCTATTATTTTCGTTTTTATATTTTTCATTATTTTCGTTTCCAAAACGTGTTTTGAAGAAAATGATGAAAGTTGTATATCGGTGATTCATATGATCGATAAAAATTTCAACTCGCTACGTTCTTTCTGATTCTTACCAGTTCCTTGAAAGTTCGTTTTTAATGGTTTTCCTATGAATTCATTTTCATGGAAAATTCATTATGTGTTTTTTTGATATTAAAACATTGCATAAACTGGAGAAGTGATGAGAAATCAGATAATATCTTAGGACACCTTCTGACACATTATTGTGTATGAGAATGACATCTATTTCTGATCTTCAGTTTTAATTTTCTCTTTTCCTTCGTTTTCAATCAGATTAATATTTTTCAATCAAATTTATCTCACTTTATCTTTTATTAGATTGGTTGTCGACATAGTTACTTGTCCAAGTTATTTGAATAAGATTGAAATAGATTCTAGTTTAAGTTGCCCAAAGCAGCAATGAGGTTGTGTTTCTTTGGTTAGTAGCATTATCACAATTTCTCCATAACCAGGACAATTATCAAACATTCAATTATGTACTCTCCAATTTAAAAGACAAGCTCTGTTTTGTTACATGGTTTGCTCATGTCATCTACTGTATAAACCAACTATATGATCCACCAGATCCTATAAGCGTTATTGTTGAAGCTCGTATGATCACAAGAGAAGTGTTTGGATTGCTGTTTAAGGTTCTTTTGAAAGAAGGCAAAGCTGTTGCTGCGTTGTGTGCTGTTTTTGTGTCACTTTGTTTAATCAGAAAGGACTTTGGTTCTATTTAAAGGTGTTTTGATCTTAGAGATTTCTGGGAACTTTGTTCTTATCAAATGTATATGTGTACTCTTTAGTGATTATATATAACAGGAGATGTTTAAACCTCATGTGTGACTGTTTGTTTCGGACTCCCTTTGTTTTCTTGATGACAATTTTCTTATTGTTGTAGCAACGACTTTATACTAAACTCTTTAGTTGCTTGCTTGGCAAGTTAAAGTATTCATGTTGATTAGTATGCACATACAAACTTCTCCTTCCTTGACAAACCTCAAAAACTTCATTCACAATGATTTGATCAGATCTGTAATAATCTTATGGAGTTTATGGTACACGTCACAGAAGTCTGTAATCTAAAAGTATGTTTGCATCAAGCCAAACCAACAAGCTTCTCGCTAACCTCCCATAGTTTCTTGGCCTTCTCGGCATCACTAGCTTCTTTAGACAGCTGATTCTCAAACGAAGACGAGTTGTTGTTCCAGCTCCAATACACCCCTGACTTCCCTAGACTCGGATCACTCACCACCTACACCCAAAATCACAGAGTATCAAATCAACAATCTCTCTACAGCATATTACAGTCAATATGGTTTTACAAAGACTGGACCTGTGCTAGTCTTTTCCCAGCTTCCTCTTCAGATACATAACCTTTGGTGATATACTTCTGAAAAGGCGGGAAGAGAAGCCTGAACAGGGGTATGTGTTCTCTGAACAACCCTGTTGTAGCGATGCAACCAGGATAAAGAGAAGCAAACGTGACTCCTGTTTCCTCGTGGTAACGTCTGTGAAGCTCCTGCATCGTCAGCATATTGCACACTTTGCTGTCTTTGTAAGCTTTGGCTCCATCGTACTCTCCTCCATCTATCATCGAACTGTTCTGCCCGTTCAAACCTGACGCTAAGCCTCTCAGGTCGCCAAGGTTTGCCTTGGGCGGCACATTCCCAGCCAAAGTGTTTGTGTTTCCTACAAGAAGAACATAGAAAACAATTAATTTTCTGAAACTAGAAATTAGACTCGTTTTGACTATTTATTAATTACCTGTTATAGATCCTACGATGATCATACGTTTTGACGGATAATCAGATTTTTTGAGGTCATCAAGAAGCAACCTCGAAAGAAGGAAATGACCGAGATGGTTGGTTCCAACGCTGAGCTCAAACCCTTCGGCTGTAAAGGAAGGTTCTTTAGCCGTTGGTTGGTAAACCGCAGCGTTGCAGACAAGAACATCTAACGGCCGTTCTGTTCTCCTGTAGTTATCAACGAACTGCTTCACGCTCTCGAGGGAAGCGAGATCGAGATGCATCACCGTGTAATCTTCTTTGGACATTCCTACGGATTTAGCTGCTTTCTCGGCTTTGAGAAAGTTCCTGCACGCCATTATCACGTGCCATTTCCCCGTGTCTGCTAAAGCCTTGGCTGTTGCTAAACCTAAACCAGAGGAAGCTCCCGTGACCACTGCGGTGCCTTTTCTCTGAGTTTTCTTTTGCTCCGGCGAGGCCTCGTTCGCTGGCGGCGTTGCTGTAACTGTCTGTGCACGAATGCTAGTGGAAAACCGCGGACTTTGTCTTCTCTGCTCCTGCAACGGAACAGAGTAAAACTCAGGACGTTCTCAATAAATTACTCTGTTTTTGAGAATTATGTATAAGGAGTTGATTGATAATTACCTTTATGGTTAACCGGTTTGAGATCTTGTCGGCTCTAAGGCTGTTGGAAAATGAAAAACTAGTTACGGTCGTCTCCTTCGGAGAAGCAACGAATCTACCCTGCAAAATCAACCATGGGCATTTGAGGTGAAGTTCTTTAGATGATTCTTCATTTTATTGAAAATGGTAAATGTGAAAACATAATACCTCTTTGTGGATTGAAACGGTGGAAGGAAGAAGCGAATAGGCAGCCTGAAGAGCCATGAATGTGCGGAGCTGATGAAGTTGCTAGTAGAGTTCAGTACCTTCGACGTTGTTCGATTTGAGGGGAGGAGACAAAAGATAAGGTAGTATTCGGTTAGTGCCACGTGGCTAAAAAGCTTTTCTCCCGACCAATCAGAAGATCACTAATCTTCTTCTGAGTTCTGAGTGATAATCTATCCTTTGCTTGTTATTATTAGGCCTGGAATGGGCTTTACTGTCATTAACTAACTGATTTGATCACCGTTGATTGCTCAAATGTAAACGATCTGGACGGTCCAAATGTATCTAACAATAATCTGGTGGAATAGAGAAGAAGGCGGCAACTTAACGGTCAATGTAGAGATTTGGAGAGATGAAACAGAAAAAGAAAAAAAAAATACATCTGTTGCAATTCCTAATAGTTGCATAATTCCAATGAATAATTCCATTTTTGCCTCTATTTTCTTTTTCTTTCTCTTCTATTTTCTTCCTCCTCCTTTGTTGTCACCGTGTCTAGACCATCTCCTCCATTGTCTTGTACTCTTGTTCTTATATGTCTCTTCGACTTTTTGATCAATCATATTAATTTGTTCAAAAGATGGTTAAATTTGATTTGGTTATCATTGTTTGCAAATGATGTTTTGCATTGTCAAGTTCCAATCGTTTCACAAAAGGTAATGTAAACAAAACCCCCTTTGGTTGCGCATATTGTGTTAGGTACATCTTCTATAGAGAAACCTTTTGTATCCAATTATACCAAAATCTTGACTAAGTGAATATGTAAATGATGTTGATGAATAGAACATGAATTAATTTATAATCGTTATTTTTCTAGACAATTTTATATTCTTAGTTTTAAACAAATCGTTTGTTCATCTAATTTTCTTTGAATATTTGTGTCCCTCTCATGACCTTCAGGAAGCATAGGCAATATGCTTTCCTTCTTGTTTGTGTCTTCACCAATTAATCTTCTCTTTGTCAATCTTGAATTTCATTACACTGTTCTTGTTTATTCCAATGTTTTTTTCATTCTTCATTTTACGTAAACAATGTCACTTTGGTTGTAACTTGTAAATAATTAAGCTCAGTCAAACGTTCTGTTCTTTCCAAGTTTTTTTTCTTTAAATAATGTTTACTGCTAATGTTAAACGCAACCACATGTGTTTGAAAATATGTGCAGGTAGAGGAGGATGAAGCGTGGGAAAGGCGAGAAAAAAGGAACAAAGAGCCGAGATGGCAGTGGTCAAGTTGTTCCACTCACGTAATAGCTCATTTAGCTAAATATACGTTTTACTCATAATATATTGCTAGAGATCAGGGGGTATTATGAAACACGTTTAATTATATGAATATATATATGTGTGAGCGATTAGTTTATTAGTTATGTCATGATTTTTTTTTTAGTCATGTAATGATTAATTATACCTATCAGCTCATATGTATATAAATGTTTCAGTGAGCCGGTGGTTATTCCTACACCTACGGTTGGAACAAGATCATGGATAGGAGGGCTCTTCACACGCTCCAGTAGACGTCAAGACAAGTCAGTCGACTACACTTTGTCTCCGCTTCAGGTTAGCATATATAGTTACCAAGTTTCATATACCTCTCCATATATATAAGATTAATTACATCAGATATTTTGGATTTGTAATCAATCATAGGAGGAAAGACTGCAGAGGCTGCAAGATCGTTTGCTTGTACCTTTTGACGAGTCAAGTCCTGACCATCAGGTAGGTGAATTTTAGCTTATTCTTATGATGTTTAACGGTAATTAAAGGGATACTGACCTTCATGTTTTAAAAAAAATTCATAAAAAAAATTAAAGGGATACTGATCATGCTATAAACATTTGTGTGATGCATTTTGTATGATTAATGGCGGCAGGAATCACTTAAAGCATTGTGGAATGTCGCATTTCCGAATGTTAATCTCACAGGCTTAGTAACAGAACAATGGAAAGAAATGGGATGGCAAGGTCCCAATCCATCTACCGATTTCAGGTAAATTAGTGAGGTGTATACAAAAAAAAAGTATAAACATCTTAAGGGCTAACTAACATTTTGTTTTGAAGGGGTTGTGGATTTATTGGTTTAGAGAATTTGCTATTTTCTGCAAGAACTTATCCGGTAATTACTCATAAAAATGTTCATATCTAGCTTCTGTTTTCTCATTTTACTCCTTTGCTCCTACAAAACATGAATATGTATATGAAAATGTGAAGGTTTGTTTCCGGAGGCTATTATTGAAACAAAGAGGCGACAGGGCAAAGTGGGAGTACCCTTTTGCGGTGGCCGGAATTAACATCTCCTTTATGCTGATCCAAATGCTCGATTTACAAAACACTCGTATGTTTCTTGATTCGTTACCATTTTATTTACCATGTTACTACAAAATTTCTAAATGATTGTTTTGTTATTGTGCAGCAAAGCCGAAATGTACACCAGGAATGAATTTTCTCAAACTCTTAGAAGGTAAACAAAGTATCTAGTTAATACAATCTGATTCTGAAAAAGTATATGTAAGCGTTGAATAATCAAGAACTATATCTAAAAACAAATTTTACAGAAGACGAGAATGCATTTGATGTACTATATTGTATAGCTTTCGCAATGATGGATGCTCAATGGCTTGCGATGCACGCTTCTTACATGGAATTCAACGTATGTATTTCTCTCTAATTCTTGAAGATTGATACTTGTGTGCTTATAATATAATATGTTAATGTGTTTGTATGTGTATATCAGGAAGTATTACAGGCGACTAGGAATCAGCTAGAGCGAGAGCTTTCATTGGACGATATTCATCGGATTCAAGATCTTCCTGCTTACAATCTCTTGTTCCAATAGAATTTGTTTTATGTAGTTTGATTTCAATTTACCTGTGGTGTACATTAACTGAACTTATGAACGTAAAGAAATGATAATCCCTGAACTAAACAAAAAAAGTTAGAAAGTGTGATATATCACACGGTACAAACATCCATATGATGCATCCTTGTTTTTGAACATCGATTATGATGATGGTGTGGAAGTAAATTAAAGAGTGAACGTGGAATCTCTTGACATTTGAAAAGTCAGTTTGATTATGACCTATTGTATATTCCTATATGGAATAAAAATAAGATAAGGTGCTTACGTTTGCTTTGAGATTCGACAAATGCAAGTTTGAACTTATCCTCTACTCTAATAACAAAGCACAAGGGATCACTTTTTGAAAACCTAACGTGAAGGATAAGATTCCTTACCAGTTACAACCACATTTCCACGATTCCAAATTTCCAATTTAAATTATTATCCAAAAGCTACCGAACTTTAATGATAATATAACTATGATTTTCTTTTTGATGCCAACTAAATCACTAACATCTTTTCAGAATGTTGTTTAAGAATTTAAATATTATAAAATGTTGTTTGATAATCTTCACGTGGTTTTTGGTTGCAGTCATCTGATTTCTCTATGCAAAATTAGTACATAATTTTAAAGAACCAAATGTTGGTTATAGAGACGTCATAAAAACTTAAAGTAAATACGTTATGTTTCTCGCTGTGTCTAGAGAGAGTGTTATAAAAACTTACAAGAAACAATATACTCTGTTTGAACAAGGCAACAAACTCTATATACGGACATATACTTGTCAGAACGCTATTCTAAACCAAAGCAAGGATTTAGACTTTATAATGAGGAAAGAAACGAACATAGTTAGCCACGATAAGTCATAGAAGACATAGTGCAGAAGTAGTTGAAGTCATGATGTTGAACCCTAAGCTGTTTTAGCCACGAATCCGCAACGCTATAGAGCGAAACCAATCTCTCTTGGTCATCCTGGTGGTCATGCGAGAGCCAAACATTGCCCTGCATCTTGTAAGTAGCCATCCCAAATGGGGGCAATGTTATGTCTTCTCCTTCCTTTCGCATCCTCTCTCTATCACCACCGTTCTCTTCCAGTTCCATATCTGCAAATATTACAAGGGATTAAACACCAGTGTGATTTCACAGAGTTTACTAGAGGGGAGGGAGAATGTGGAGACCTTGGAAAGAAGAAGAAAGGGTGTGGTAAGTGAGGAAACAAGTGGACAAGTCTTTAATGGTTCTTCCCATCGGTATATGATAAATAGGGTACCAAGCAACAGACATCCAGCTCGCTGGTGAAAGATCCACGCTTCTCAACGACATCAAACCAGGATATCTCCGCGATAACTCATTGATCTAAAAGCATATCATCTTTCAAGTGTCAAACCTAGCTCAATGAAACCAAGGAGGGAAAGAAACAAGGAGTATACATACCTTGTCCATGAGAGGAACTCTGGTATAAGGAGACGTTATCTCAAAGTATTGGAGATAAAGGTAACCCAAACGATCATTGAGGAGGTTGTTGTTCTCAAGTCCTTCCTCAGAGACACTCTCATCGCTACTTGACTCGCTAAAGGGATACCTACCATCGGATTCCCCATCTTCAGACTCTTCCCTAATTAACAACCAACACCAAATTCAATAAAAAAGAAGACTTATTCTTTCTGAGGAACAACAAGTAAAACACATGAGAATAATCATTGCTATGCTTAACGAGAAACCACAATCTATTCGCAAACTTCATCCTTAAACAATGATCAACCAAAAATAATCATCAGAAAGTAATAAAAGAATTCAAATTCAGGATTCGAACCTTAAGCGGATCAAGGAAGAATGAGAGGTGAAAATCTGGATTGCAGAGAGATAAGGAACATAGTATTGCACAAGAGATTCTCCATTGGTTAAATGAATAGGAACAGTAGCACCATAAGCGCTCCATTCATGGTAGCAATCCCAAAGATCACTCAACCTGAAAAACTCAACTTTTTCTCTCTCCCGCGGTGAATGCCACAATCCATTCAGGCTTCTACTAATCTCCCCCTGCGATAATTAACAAATCATCAGGTGATTTACATTTGACAACTGAAACGTAAGCTAAAAAAAAAAAAAAAAAAACAAACCTTGGGGAGAGATTGGGGTGGCACTAATGGTGTCGTGCAATGAAGAAATCGATCAAGGTTCGATTTTTTGGCTGGCCCTTTACCATTCGCCATGATCCTCGACAGAGAGAGAAAGATAGGTTTCTTCTTCTTCAATGGCAAGCGAGAGAGTATTCTGAGCTTTGACGTGTTGAAGACTGAATTTAATGAACAAGCAAAACAAAAAAGGCAAAAAGTAATGGAAGAGAAAATTCGATTCTCTTAAAAGAAATGTCTGAAGAAGAGCGATCACAATCGAGGAGGCCACAATGTGTAAACGAATATTGTTTCTTAGTTTTGTTTTGTTTTGTTTCTAGGTGTGATTCTCTGTGGAAGTTTTTGAAGCCACGCGTCGAGATCTCTTTATTTTGAGGAAGGAACAAAAAGAGTTACACGGAGGAGAAGGTGAAAAGGTTAAAAGCATAAAATGAGGAGGGACAGGTAGGTAGAAATTTTCTGAACTTTGGTTGAATGAAGGAGAGAGAATTTTTCGGGAAAAGTCAAAAGTTTCTCTCGGTAAACCGGAAGTGACAAAAAAAAAAACAATTGCTTTACTGGCGACGACCGTTAAATGTTCCTTCAAAATAATAACTAACGGTTTTTTTTTTAATTAGAAAATGGAATCCTTTATTATGAAATGATAATTAAGTACATAACTCGATAGGCATTTTTGGAAAATTTAAATTCTATCAACGAGAAATGGAGAAGTAGAAAGAAGAAACTGTTCTGTAAATTTTATCTTCCTCTAGAGAGAGCTTTCTCAGCAGTCTCCATCTCTTCGAGAATCCTCGCCTTCCTCTTCGCCGGTATCGGAGCCGTCGGTCCAAAGCTCACGTAATGTCCCGACACCGCATTCAACGCCGCGTACATATCCCTGAACGACGCTTTCCCCAGCAGCGCCTTCTCTTTCCTGTACTTTGCCACCCACGAGTTCGACGCCTCTCTCAGCTCCGCCACCGTATCCGCCACGTTCGGATCCGTCCTCTCCATCGACAGCGTCGTCCGGACTTTCGAGATCACCGCCGACGTATCTTTCACGTACTCTTCGTCTTCCGCTGCAGAAGCCGGCGACGGAGCTACGAACGGAATAATTGTCTGCGTTAGGATTAGAGTTGATGCGGCGGTTAATGAGAGGAAATCGCGGCGAAGGAAGGTGTGGCGAAGTGGAGGAGGAGATACGGAGGCGGTGATGATGGTCGGTTTATGCGACGGAGGAGGAGGATTGGGTTTGAGAAGAGTAGCTGTCGTCGCTGAAGCTGAAGCCATTGTCGGGACTCGGAGAAAGATGTAAGGGAGAGAGAGAGAGAGAGTGAAGAGGAGTTTTTGTGTGTTTAGCAACGAAGAAAGAAGAAAATGTTTTAGCCTTTTAGGGGTGTTGGATATATGACGCGTGTCCCCTATCTTCTTCTTATCCACAGATTGTAAGGTTTTTGAAGACGAGACATGGAAGATCTGAGTCCAGGCAACAGTTGAGTCTCTCTGATGTGATGTTTCTGTGGGTCCCACTGCCCATGTCAAGGTTTGGGCTCTCATTTGTTAACATACCCCCCCTAATGTTTAAATTAGTTAGTTGAAGCCTATACACTTGTATTAATTAATTGAAGCCAATAAGTTTACACTGGATTGGATAACTAAAAGCCAATTCATTTGAATAGTCAATTTAAGCCCACAAGTTTAGATTAGATAGCTGAAGCTAATAGTCTAACCCCACCCGGTGAGTCACTCATTTGCGTGGTCTACGTGTTACTCTGGTAAAAATTTTGTGGGAATCTGCATTAGCAGTTTTTATTTCTCACAGAGCAAATGTAAATAAAAAAAATTTATGATTCAAGGGTGTAACGGTATGAGGAATGAACAATGTAGTAGATGATTAAGTAAAGATTCTAACCCCATGATTCTTGAAATATTGTTCCCTCTCTCTCTCGTCTTTATTTATTTCTTTTTTGTTTGGTTTGGGTTCGAAATACTTGCATTGAAACTCGTTTTTTTTTTTTGGAAAACTCTGTTCATCTGGATTAATGTGCCTGCAACACATTTTGGAAAACTCTATGTTCTTGGTTTGTATGCCTTATATTTTGATTTCTTACTTGGCTTAACTTATTACATAGGGTTAGTGAATTTGAACAATAAGAAGAGTCTCAAGGCTGGTCCAATGACAAACAATTAGGTCAGACTGTTTTGTAATATACTAGTATTATATTGCAAAGATCACATGCTGTGGTTTTCTTCTTTATGACTTTTTGTTGGTGTCTGCTTTTCTCTTTTGGATCTTTGCAATAAAACAATTTTCCTGCAATGTTTTTCTCAGCTCACGCACGGACCAAGATTCGAAGAAAAGGGTTTTGCACACGAATTATATTTTATTCAGAAATGAAGAAACCTGTGTGAGAAAGCTCTTTGGTTTGACCAAATGAAGCATTTACATTTGAGGGTATAAAAAAATAGGAGGAGTCAGTCTTTTCGTCTTTTCTTTTACAATCAATCTCTCTGCGATCAGATTTGCACATCGTCTGCTTGCATTGACCAAATGGGAGGTTGTGTGTCCAAGAGCAACGTAGAGCCAAAGTATCGTCCCAGTCTCGGGATGGGATGCTGTGGTAGCAAAATGGGGAGGAGAACGCTTTCAGGCCGCATCGTTTCACTCCATGACTTGGTTTCTATTCCCAATCGGATCACCAACAGCGGAAACAGCAAGAGTTGTTGCATTTTCACTCAACAGGGACGCAAAGGAGTCAATCAGGACGCCATGATCGTGTGGGAAGTAAGTTCCTTCTTCTCTTCTTCTTACTCAATCATGTTTATTTATGTGTCCCTCCCTCAGTAATTAAGGAGGAATTTGGTGTAGGATTTTATGTCGAAAGATATGACATTCTGCGGTGTTTTTGATGGACATGGTCCTAATGGTCACCTTGTTTCTCGTAAAGTGAGAGAATCGTTGCCTGTAAGGTTACTGTCTTTCATGCATTCAATCCAGTCTAAGCAAAAGGGATCCACTGACAAGGAAGAATCTAGAGAGGAGGAGGAGGATAAACTGAAGCTACTGTGGGAAGAAGCTTTCTTGAAATCATTCAATGCTATGGATAAGGAACTGCGTTCCCATCCTAATGTGGAATGCTTTTCCAGCGGTAGCACTGCTGTTACAATCATTAAACAGGTGTGATCTTTGACAAGAGAGCAACGATTCTAAGTATTGGTTTTGATTGCGTGTTTTGGTTGTGTTTCAGGGGTCACATCTGTTCATAGGAAACATAGGGGATTCTCGGGCAATACTTGGATCCAAAGACAGCAATGAATCCATGGTTGCGGTTCAGCTAACAGTTGACTTGAAGCCTGACTTACCAAGTATAAATGCATTAGGAACAACATTTTTGCCATGTTTACTTCCTTCTCTACTTATATCTTTTACTTTGTCTGATATTGTAATAAATGATAGGGGAAGCAGAGAGGATCAAGCAGTGTAAAGGTCGTGTGTTTGCGCTGGAAGACGAGCCAGAGGTGCCACGAGTATGGCTACCATTTGATAATGCTCCTGGACTAGCCATGGCTAGGGCGTTTGGTGATTTCTGTGTGAAAGACTACGGTGTCATTTCAATACCGGACTTCTCTCATCGTCTTCTTACAGATAGAGATCAGTTTATTGTCTTGGCCTCAGATGGAGTAAAGCCCCCCCTTAAAACTATGTTTTTCAGTTCTATGAGAATTGAGACTTTCTAGATGCTTATAAATAAGCTTTGTGTTGAATAGGTATGGGATGTGCTAAGCAACGAAGCAGTGGTTAAAGTCGTGGCAACAGCTACAAGCAGAGCATCAGCGGCTAGGCTAGTGGTGGATTCAGCTGCACGCGAATGGAAACTAAAGTACCCGACCTCGAAAATGGACGACTGTGCAGTTGTGTGTTTGTTTCTAGACGGGAGAATGGACTCAGAGTCATCAGATGACGAAGAACAAAGATCCTCTTCAGCAACAAGCGCAGTAGAGACAGACGAAAGCCAGAGAACAGAGCCGTGTCTTCAGAGAAACGCCACAGTCAGGTCATCATCATTAGAAAACAACAGTTGCGGTAATGTGAATGAAGAGAAGGAGAAAGTAACGGAAGGAGGAGAACAGAACTGGTCGGGACTAGAAGGCGTTACTAGAGTGAACTCACTTGTTCAGCTTCCGAGATTCTCTGTAGACTAAAACCCAAGACTTTGAGAACATGACTTTTGGTTGTTTTCAAGAATTTGATTTTTTGGTCCCAAGAAAAGAAAGTCTTATGGTTGTGCATCTATTCCAGCACTGGGAGATTCATAGTGCTCATCATTCCATAAACTGTAAATATCTTAGTTTTTTTTTTGTTTCTTTCCTCAAAAATGTGGAAAGTTGCATTTGTGAGGGATAAAATGTTGTGGCAACAAAAAAGAAGGTCCCACCGAGACTTGAACTCGGGTTACTGGATTCAGAGTCCAATGTCCTAACCGCTAGACCATGGGACCATTCGATATTCACTACACCAGGTAATCTCAAACGAAACATAATGTTCGAGTGCCATATGACAAGTGTCGATACTGCACCGGGCGATTTAGCTATGAAGCTAATGCATAGCAAAACTGGGATTGGTTATGAGATGATGGGTAGTGTTAAAGGCGTGCCAAGTTTAGAACTTTACTTTCTCTCAAACAAAAAAAAAGTTTAGAACTTACTTGAAAGATCTGATCCTGACTTTTAAGTCATTGGTGTGTGCTGGCTTTGTTTGTAACATGCTAACCTGAAACATTATAATAATGATTTAGACAATTAGTTTTGTGGGTGTCTTCTTCATCCATTGTATAGTTGAGCTAATGTAGTGATAAAACTAACAATAGAATGATCTGTCCTTGCCCAAAAAAAAAAAAAGAATGATCTGTTACATGCAAAGTTGACACAAAGCTGTTACATGCAAAGTTGTGACATGCCACTAACCGCAAAGTTCGGATTCAAACCTTTTATGTAGGTTTTTATGGTTAGTTATAAACTCACTGGTCGTTAAAAGTACACGTGTTCAATTCTTACCCGTTGATAACAGATTGAAGCTCTTACAAGTAAACCGAAGAAAATTTAGTAAACCGAACAAAGAAAACCAAATTGGTTACAAAACGAAGCGAGAAGCCTTTAAAATGCCTTGGATCTCTCTGGCGCGCACATATGTTGTTTGCTCTTTTCTCTGACTACAAAGTAGCCATTCATTGAAACCACTTTCTCCGCATTTTCGACTTCTGTCAACGACCCTCTCAATCTCCAAAACTCTTTCTTGGAATCCATTTCTTGATCTAGTAAAGACTAACAATCTCAAAGATGGCACGTCATGATCCTAATCCATTTGCTGATGAAGAGATCAATCCTTTTGCGGTAACCACCTCTGTTTCTTGAATCAATAATCATTGACTGATCTTTCTGCAATCTTCACCCTTTTGATCTCTGACTTTATAATGTTGGTAGAATTATACAAATGTTCCTCCTGCAAGCAACTCATATCTCAAGCCGCTTCCACCGGAACCTTATGACCGTGGTGCAACCGTTGATATCCCTTTGGATTCCGCCAAGGTACCAATACCTTCTGCACTTTGCCTTTCAGTTATTTGCTCAAAATCTGGTTAGAATGAAACGGCAGATCTCATTTTTCGCTGCTTTTGTTTGAAGGATCTTCGAGCTAGAGAGATGGAACTCCAGGCTAAAGAGAACGAGTTGAAGCGGAAAGAGCAGGTAATTTCTGGCTTCCATGTGACCTACAGCTCTCGAGACCTACATGTTCCATGTGAAATATATTGATCAGTCTTCTTATTGTTGTCATAATGCAGGAGCTTAAAAGAAGAGAAGATGCAATAGCTCGAAGTAGACAATCTTCTATATATGTGTAATGAGACTTTTAGGGTCCTTTTCTTTTGTTAGCTAACCTGATACGGTTGGTTTGGCAGCTGGAGTAGTCATTGAGGAAAAGAATTGGCCAGATTTTTTCCCTTTAATTCATCATGACATTCCAAATGAGATTCCGGTTCATTTACAGAAGATTCAATATGTCGCATTCACCACATTGTTAGGTAACGTAAAGGCGACCTTAGACTGCTGCAACAAGTCACAGATAAAAAAAAGTTAAAAGACTAAAACTATTTAACTATGCAGGATTAGTAGGATGTCTTTTGTGGAATTTTGTGGCAGTAACTGTGGCTTGGATCAAAGGAGAAGGTTTGCTAATTTCACTCAAAATGATCAGATTCTTATAACTATTTCCTCTAATCATGTTGACTCATCTGATTGTAATGTTATCAGGTCCCACTATATGGCTTATGTCAATCATCTACTTCATTGCTGGGGTCCCTGGGGCTTACGTCTTATGGTATCGTCCTCTTTACAGAGCTACCAGGTAAAAAATCTATAAGTAAATGCTAAAACTTGATCGGGAAAAGATCTCCTAGATATCAAATGAGTCATTAGAATAATGTGTACAACGTACCTATTGCAGAACTGATAGTGCCCTGAAGTTTGGAGCTTTTTTCTTCTTTTACGTGGTAAGATAAATCGTATCCCCAATGATAGATTTCTTCTGCATCAGAGTTCTTTCAGGAATCCATGAAAGAAATAAGTTTCCACGTTTACACTGTCTTGCACTTTTCAGTTTCACATTGCGTTCTGCGGCTTTGCTGCAGTTGCTCCACCAGTCATCTTTCAAGGGAAGTCTCTCACGTAAGAGTATTTTTTTTTCAATAAAGATGATAAGACCTTTTCAGCCTCTGATGAAGTCCCATCTGATTCCATGTATTGTTGGTTTTTTGGACAGAGGTTTCTTGCCGGCACTTGAGCTTCTTACTACTAATGCTGCGGTCGGGGTAAGTATTACTTATGCTCCTTTACAGACACTTAACTTCAGCCTGCTTGCAACAGTCTTACCAATCTTTTTTCTCCCTCGCAGATAATGTACTTCATTGGAGCGGGTTTCTTCTGCGTCGAAACACTTCTCAATATCTGGGTGATTCAGCAAGTATATGCATACTTCCGAGGGAGTGGCAAAGCTGCAGAGATGAAGCGCGAAGCTGCAAAGTCGACCTTGATGCGTGCACTTTGAAGACAACACTCCTCACTGGAGAAATGTATCAAATGGTGGCTTGAGATCAAAACTTGATTTCTCCAAACAGACCCCTTTTATCTGCAACGTTTAGCCTGGCAATTTATTTTGTTTGAATTACTTTGTAAAGACAAAATCGACTACATGGAGATCTCAAAGGCAAAAATTATGTTGTTTAGTTGTCAAAACTTTTGACTCGAAACCATTTCTTCATGAATGCTTCAAGCAAGATCCCTAGAAGGATAGTAGCCTTTAAAGTTTTCTAATGCGCATCAATCCAGCTCTGTCCAATAGTCTTTGTTACTCCTCTTCTCACCATCAACCTACGAATCTTGAGTGCATCACCATGGCGACCAATCGACTTGTACATGTTACTTAGAAGCACATAACTCATGTGGTACTTTGGTTCCAACTCCATCATTCTCTTTGCAATTCGTTCAGCAATAGCCAAGGCATCCGGATTTGCAGCACAAGGTCCAAGCAGAACACCCCACAGAGACGCATCGTCTCTACACTCTGCTCTCTCCAACATATTCTCTGCTTCTTCAAACAATCCTGCACGGCCTAGAAGGTCAATCATGCAACTGTAATGCTCAGTACCTGGTTTAATCCCGTAACTCTTAGTCATCATCGCAAAGTAGTTTCGTCCTTCCTCAACCAAACCCGTATGACTACATGCAGTGAGAACCGCGATAAAACTGATGTAGTCAGGCTTGATCCCCTTTTTGACCATATCATTGAAGAAGCCGACAGCTTCTTTACCTCTTCCATTCTGAGCCAGCGCAGATAGCATTGCATTCCACGTTATCATGTTCCTGATCGCCATCTTGGAGTACACACGAGTAGCAAAATCAACGCAACCAGATTTTCCATACAAGTCAACTAAAGCCGATTCCACAATCACATTATCACGACAGCCTCTCCTAACGTACTGGCCGTGAACCTCTTTCCCAAGTCTTACCGCCGCCAAACCAGCACAAGCCTTAAGTACAGTCCCGAAACAGTAGAGATCTTTCTCTTCCATTTCCCTGAACATCTCAACAACTCTCTCGTGCTCTCCGTTCTGACAGTATCCCCCGAGTAAAGCAGACCAAGATACAGTGTTCTTCTTTGACATCCCATTGAACACTTGCCTAGCTTCCCGCACCGATCCGCATTTACCATACATATCTAAAAGACTACTCTCCACAACTACATTGCTACTTATCCCATTCGTTATAAGCTTCCCGTGAATCTCTTTCCCTCGCTTCACCCTCCTCAGGTTACCACAAGCCGTCAAAACAGTTCCAAACGTAGACACATCAGGCACCAACCCTTTTCCCCTATTCCCCACGTAGAAAAGCCCCAAAGCTTCCTCGTACAAGTCGTTCTTAGAGTAAGCAGAGAGGACAGCCGTCCAACAAAAAACATCTGGTTCAGGCATTTCGTCGAACACACGGCGTGCATCAGCAGGTTCTTGATTCGCGCCATACATAAACGCTAACGTGCTAGAGATAACACGGTTCCATTCGAACCCACGAGTGATCACAACACAATGGAAGCACTTCCCTAGGACAACATCTCCGATCTCAGAACACGCCTTAACCGCCGCAGACAACGTAAACGCGTTCGGCTCCAAACCAAAACTCACCATCTCACCGAACACCTCAAGCGCCTTGACGTGTTCCTTACCTCTGACGTATCCGGACATCATCGAAGTCCACGAGATCGCGTCTTTCACGAACATCCCGTCGAAAACTCTCCGTGTCTCTCTCATATCAGAACCCAGTTTGAAGTACAGAGCGAGCAAGCTGTTCCCAACGTACCGGTCCGTCTCCAGACCGGATTTGACGACGTGAGCGTGAAACTGAATGCCGTGGGTAAAGGATAAGACTTTGGTGCATGTTTGCAGGAGGGAAGCGTAGAGATTCGGTTTTGCAGAGATCTCAAAAGAGTCTGATGTTTTTAGTATCCGAATAGCGTCCGCGAGGCGACCTGATTTACAGAGTTCAAGGATCCGAGACTGTTTAGTCGGAGAAGAAAGTGAGATTGACGGCGTAAGACATTGACTGAAATGGCGCTTCGGAATATAATTCATCGGAGATGCCACAATCACCGGTGAACAACAAATGTAGTATTCTCATTTACATTCTCTCACACGGAAATTGTGTAGGTGAAGTGGCATTGAAATTGTGTTCCAAGACAAGCCCAATAAACATTTTGTAACGGACGAAAAAAAATAAATTGTGTTCCAGCCCAATAAACATTTTATAAAGGAATAAAAATATAAACGCCGTTGCCGGGTATCGAACCCGGGTCACCCGCGTGACAGGCGGGAATACTTACCACTATACTACAACGACTTTGTTGATGGTTCAAATCCAACGTAAAAACAATACTTTACATAGCTGTTATATCTGGTTAACAAGGCGGGAGACAACTTATATGTTATGAATGGCGTTGCTTGACGTAAACACCTAAAGGTCCAGCCATGTCCATGTCCTCCTGGTACACTAAATTGATCTCTCTCACTAAACAATTGAGTTCATACGCGAACCAAGGCAGCCATGAACAAGCTCTCAATCTCTTCCGCCAAATGCACTCTTCTTTCGCCTTACCTCTTGACGCACACGTCTTCTCACTCGCCCTCAAATCCTGCGCCGCAGCCTTCCATCCTGTCCTCGGCGAATCCATCCATGCCCACGCCGTCAAATCGAACTTCCTCTCAAACCCATATGTGGGGTCCGCGCTACTCGATGTTTATGGTAAATGCGTCTCTGTTTCTCACGCTCGCAAACTGTTCGACAAAATTCCCCAGAGGAATGCTGTTGTGTGGAACGCTATGATTTCACATTATACTCACTGTGGGAAGATCAGGGAAGCGGTTGAGCTGTACGAGGCAATGGATGTTATGCCAAATGAGTCTTCTTTCAATGCTATCATTAAGGGTTTGGTTGGTACAGAGGATGGGTCTTATAAGGCAATTGGATTCTATAGGAAGATGATTGAGTTTAGATTCAGGCCTACTTTGATTACACTTCTTGCGCTAGTATCAGCTTGTTCTGTTATCGGGGCGCTTCGGTTGATAAAAGAGATTCATTCTTATGCTTTTAGGAATATGATTGAGCCGCATCCGCAGTTGAAAAGCGGGTTAGTAGAGGCGTATGGGAGGTGCGGAAGCATTGATTATGTCAAACTGGTGTTTGAGAGCATGGTTCAGAGGGATGTGGTTGCTTGGAGTAGCTTGGTGTCTGCTTATGCGCTTCACGGTGACGCTGAATCTGCTCTCAAAACATTTCAAGAAATGGAATCCGCTAATGTACGACCTGATGACATAGCGTTTTTGAACGTGCTAAAGGCTTGTAGTCACGCTGGGTTAGCTGATGAGGCTCTTGGTTACTTTAAGAGGATACATGAGGGTTACGGTTTGCGTGCAAGCAAGGACCATTACTCGTGTTTGGTGGATGTCTTAAGCAGAGTAGGAAGGTTTGAAGAAGCTTACAAAGTGATTCAAGCTATGCCTGAGAAGCCAACGGCTAAGACATGGGGCGCTCTTCTTGGAGCTTGTAGGAACTACGGGGAGGTTGAGCTAGCAGAGATTGCTGCAAAGGAACTGTGGAAGATAGAGCCGGAGAATCCAGCGAATTATGTGTTGTTGGGGAAGATATATATGAGTGTTGGAAGACAAGAAGAGGCAGAGAGGCTTAGAATGGAGATGAGAGATAGAGGAGTGAAGGTTTCACCTGGTAGTAGTTGGTGCTTGTTCAAGGATTGACATATGAGCATTGTTCATGAAACTATTGTAATGTGTGATGACAAACCTCATCATTAAAGATTATGTGATGAGCTTTCCATCTTGGACTAAGTGCTTTCACTATTTATTTTATTAGGAAAAAGAGTAATTAACTTGGTGGAATGCACCTGAATATACATAGTTTTGTTTTTCGATGAGAATGGAAATATAATCACAATGCAACATTGTATTCATTAACTTGGTAGAAAGTAACTAATTTTATTTATTTCAATAATGGTTGTGTTGATCTTAATGAAATGAACTATTTGACATGATGGAAAAAGGTGTATGATATGTAGGAAACAGAGATAGTGAAGTTGTTTGGTATCATGCTACCTGTTAAACCTCTTGATCCCCTTTTGCCAACTCGAACAAAGGTATCCATTTTCTTCTTCCGTGATTCATGTGTCTCAGAAATTTTTAAATTTTTTTTGGTTTTAATTCGCATAACTACATTTGTAATTTCAGTATTATCGAAAAGTTCATGCATAAATCTTATAATAATTAGCAGTAATTATCTTTATCAACTTCTATAAAATCCACGTTTGGAAGGCTTCTTTGTTGTAAACCTAAGCTATCAAAGGCTTCATAAAACTCTTGAATGAACAGATCTTCAAAGCTAGCGGATAGAAAGTATGATGATGATGGATCATCGAAGGGCACCACAAAAGCTTCTAATGGCCTTTTATGCAACGCACAAGCCTAAATCTATGTGAATCCACAGAAAGAAAGAGGCTCACACATTTCCTAGCTAAGGAATCCACATTATAAGCATAGAGAAACAAGAAACAAGAAACAAGCATAAAGCTTCAAAAGAGAAAAACTATGTTTTTATTCAATAATCAAGTTTGCCTTTACAATGAGTTGAGATGAGCTTTATATGCTCGTACACAAGACTATTGTAGTCAAAATAAATAAGAAATTAAGCATATGAATAATTTGGCTTGTTAAAAGGCTAATCTCAAAGGAGTTAGATCAGCTCATAATGGACTGTGTTGACCACACCTTTTACTTCTTTAAATAACATCTTGAGCAGCTGATAAGGAGGCTTAAGATGTGGTCTGATGTTGTTGAAATCCAGCTGATTAAAACCAGCCATAGAGTTGAATTGGCAAGGTTCATCCAAGTTCAAATATGATAAGTCTTGTCTTCTTTGTATCTTGAAGCATTCAGAATAATTCTGAGAGTTTTAAACCTTCTTGCAGCTTCAGTTTTGTCTTGAGACCTCCTGGTTTCCATACTTTGGATTGAAGAAATCCAAATAATGCCAGTTCTTTAGTCGACCGGTTTAATGCCAAATTGAAAAACTTGAATGTGGTTAGGTTTCTTCTTGAATTTAGCTGGTTATGAGAATATCATCAGTTGATATCAGGATTGCATCATTCTTAGTTTATAGTATTTTTAGTTTCCGTACTATAATTTTGTGATGAATAGATATTAATGTTTTAAATTTACAAGAAAGGTCATTATTTCCTTAACAAAAAACAAAAAGATTGTTTGTGTTCTTTTATATAGTTTTTATGTAGTTATGTATTCTAGAATTTACATTATATGGTGACACTTCAAAACTCAGATAATCATTATAATAAGTAATTTGTCAAAATTCAAAAGCATGATAATCTGGTAACATTAGTTTTTTGTTTGACCAAAAACTGTGCATTCTGAAATCTAAGCGAGTTGAAGGTTCGAATTTGATCATTGTCCCCTTAAATGATGAGATATTGTCGATTAAGTTTCCACATTTACTTATCTTTCTCAAATAGAAAACGGAACACTACAACATTAAAAACATTACAAGGTTTTTTTGCTTTAGTTTTCTTTTGTTCTCTCATACTTACTAAATATTTGTGTCTGTGTCTTTTCAAAGGGTTGAGTGCAAGTTCATCTAAAGATGTGAGAGAGTATTTCTCTGAACTTCACCTCCACAAGAATGTGTTCATTTAGAAGGGTGGTAAAGATAAGGAAGCTATTGAAATGGCTTTGTCATACAACATGCAACATATGACAAACATATGAGGAGTCTTAGCATGTCACAAGATTACATAGGTAGCAACAATCTCAATATTTTGGAACCAATCGGCCAGTTTGGAACAAGACTTACCGTAAGTATAAGATGTTAGTTAAGCTGGTGTCAGTTGTCTATTCTAGTACTAATCAGATAGTCATTATAATAAGTAATTTGTCACAATTCAGATAGTCATTATAATAAGTAATTTGTCAAAACTCAAAAGCATGATAATTTGGTAACATTAGTTTTTTGTTTGACCAAAAGTTGTACATTGATTGAAATCTGAGCGAGTTGAAGGTTCGAATTTGATCATTGTCGATTAAGTTTCCGCGTTTACTTATCTTTTTCAAATAGAAAGCGGAACACTACAAAATGAAAAACATTGAAGATCATGTTGAACTCATTTCCCTTAGCTTTTAACTCTTGACTGTGGATACTAGCTAGCAAAGGAGATAGATATTCGTTTCTACTCAAGCATCTCCTCTATCATAGTTTGTGTTGAAATTGAAAGATTTTATATGAAAACATTAAAAATAATTACATAATTTAAATTACTACAAAAGAATTTTACATCTATAACTCACATATAGGCAGTACTACAACTCGTGGACAAAAAGAAGACATTACTACAACTTTTTTTGACAACAACATTACTAATTATTTATGAAATAACCAAAAAACAATTAAAAATAGTTTTTGAAAGAGAGAGATAGAAGAGAAAATGAGAGAGAAAAAGATTTTGGGTAGTTTGTGAATTTTGATTCTTTTTCTTAGTTATTGAATGCAATTTCTATTACTACATACGAGTATACTACAGATTCTGATAAGTAAAGTAAAGTTTACTACTGGTATTAAAGTATAATTTAGATAAACTAGACAAAAATTAAATTACTAAAAGGTTAATTAAATTGAAAAAGATAATTACAGAGGCGAGAAGATTAAATATCTTATTTTACAACAAGATTAGCTTGAGTTAATTGATAGTAGCCAAAAAGAGAGATGATGTTTTATGGATTGGTGTGAGTTGTGGCAATTCACTTCATTCTCGTATAACGAATAAACGAATCGTTTTTCTTTTCAACACATCACCACTCAGGAAAAATGAACTATCTAAACTCTGGGCTAAACTCTGTTTTGTCAACAACAATTTAATAGCAAACCCTTTTTAAAAAAAAAAAAAGTTATCCCCTAGACTATATTTGAAAAGTGACTTTGCCACATGTTTTCTCTACAATCATTCTCACAAAAATAATATGACATCCCATAGTCTATATTTGAGAAGTTATTTGCCACATGTCTTCTCTGCAATCGTTTTCACAAAAAAAATTGTGACGTGGCTATTAAGATTGATGACATGTCATATGGTTAAATATGACATGGACAATTACATTTAATGCTAATATATATTTTTGGAAATCTTTTTAGAATATGGCAATAACTCATATATTACATTTAATATTGATTTATATTTTTGGTAAATTTTGTAGAATATGGTAATAACTCATAAATCATCACTAAAATAAATATATTCAAATATGATATTTTGAATTTCAAAATATTATATAATTATACTTTTATAATAATAAAAATTTTATTATCTAAAATTTTCTAAATTTTCTGAATTAAAAAAAAATAAATCGTAATATCATTAGTTTCTTTTAAATATCTACAAATTATATAAATATTATTTAGTTTTAAATTTTGATAACTATACAATTTTATATGATTTTTAGTAATTTTGTACAAGTTGATTTAATAATTTAACAAATTGAAATAAATAATTTTTTATCTAAGATTTTAACTTTATATATATACACATATATTCTTAAATATAATTTAAAAAAAAATATTTTCTCTTAATTTTATGCTTAATTAATGATATTTATATTAATTATTAGTCAAAATAATAAAATATATAATATTAATAAATTACATTTTAAAATATAAAATTTAACTTTTAAAAAATTCATCACTGTACATGGTGCATGAAAACACCTAGATTAATAATTGTGACATAGCTACTAAAATGATGACATGTCTTATAGATTAATATGACATGGACAATTATATTTAATGTTAATTTATATTTTTGATAAAAAATTAAAATATGGTAATAACTCATATATTATATTATTATCGATTTATATTTTTGAACTTTTTAAAAATATGGCAATAACGCATAAATCATCATTAAAATAAATATATTCAATTATGACATTTCAAATTTTGAAATATCATTTAAATTAAAAATATTTCAAATATATATACATATTTTTAGAAAATTATAAAATTAAATCATAAAATCAAATTAAATTGTAAAATCATTAGTTTCTTATATATATTTACAGATTTTACAAATATTATTTAGTTTTAACTTTTGACAATTCTGAAATTTTACATATTTATTTAATATATTTAATTAAAATAAATAGATATAAAAATATACCTAAGATTATAATTTTAAATATATACATGCACATTCTTAAATATAATTCAAAATAAACAAAATTGGTTTTATCTTAATTTTAATATTCAGTTAAATCCAATTTATATTAAAATATTGATAAAAAAAGAAAATTTATAATATTAATAAAAAAATAAATATAATTTATATTTATCTTTTAAAAATATTTTAAAATTCTTTTACTGCACATGGTGCAGGAAAACACCTAGTTACTACTAAAATTGATGACATGTCTTATAGATTAATATGACATGGACAATTATATTTAATGTCAATTTATATTTTTGGTAAACTTTTAAAAATATGGTAATAACTCATATATTACATTTATTTTCAATTTATATTTTTGGACTTTTTTAAATATGGTAATAACTCATAAATCATCATTAAAATAAATATATTCAATTATGGCATTTCAAATTTCGAAATATCATTTAAATTAAAAAATATTTCAAAATCCCCTACACTATATTTGAGAAGTGATTTGCCACATGTTTTCTCTACAATCATTCTCACAAAATAATATGACATGACTACTAAAATTGATGACATCTCTTATAGATTAATATGACATGGACAATTATATTTAATGTCAATTTATATTTTTGGTAAACTTTTTAAAATATGGTAATAACTCATATATTACATTTATTTTCGATTTATATTTTTGGATTTTTTTTAAATATGGTAATAACTCATAAATCATCATTAAAATAAATATATTCAATTATGGCATTTCAAATTTCGAAATATCATTTAAATTAAAAAATATTTCAAAATATATACATATTTTTAGAAAATTATAAAAATTAAATCATAAAATCAAATAAAATCATAAAATCATTAGTTTCTTATAATATTTTTAATTTTATTTTTTTAAAATTATGAAATTTTAGATCCCCTAGACTATATTTGAAAAGTGATTTGCCACATGTTTTCTCTACAATCATTTTCACAAAATAATATGATATGGCTACTAAAATTGATGACATGTATTATAGATTAATATGACATGGACAATTATATTTAATGTTAATTTATTTTTTTGGTAAACTTTTTAAAATATGGTAATAACTCATATATTACATTTATTGTTGATTTTTATTTTTAGACTTTTTAAAAATATGGTAATAACTCATAAATCATCATTAAATATATATATATATATTCAATTATGGCATTTCAAATTTCAAAATATCATTTAAATTAAAAATATTTCAAAAATATATATATTTTTAGAAAATTATAAAATTAAATCATAAAATCAAATTAAATCGTAAAATCATTAGTTTCTTATATATATCTATAGATTTTATAAATATTGTTTAATTTTAATTTTGATAATTATGAAATTTTACATATTTATTTAATATATTTAATTAAATAAATAGATAGAAAAATCTACCTAAGACTATATTTTTAAATATATACATTCACAATCTTAAATATAATTTAAATAAACAAAATTGTTTTTATCTTAATTTTAATGTTCAGTTAAATCAAATTTATATTAAAATATTAATAAGAAAAAAAGAAAATTTATAATATTAATAATAATTAAATATAATTTATATTTATTTGTTAAAAATTATTTTAAAATTTGTTTACTGTACATGTTGCAGGAAAACACTTAGTAACAAAATGAAATTATAAGAAGAACCATATAATATAATAAATATCATGATGTCAAAAAAAATATTATAACCGGAAAATCTACAAGGAAGTGTAATTCTGATATTATCCTCGCCATTGGTTGCATTGTGTAATGGGCCTAGCCTTCTGTGAGCCAGCCTTAAGCGGACACGGCGTCTGTAATGGCAGAACCATGCAGTTATACTGCAAACACAGCGAGCTGCTCGCCGGGATTTCGGCGGCCGGACTAATCTGTATTCCCGTCAGAAAGTTATGCTGCAAATACAGCGTATGTATGCTCGCTGATAACAGCCTCTCCACAAAGCTCGTTGGGACTTCTCCGGTGAACCGATTGCTGTTCAGGTAGAGATTCTGGACGCTTGAGAGAAGCGGAGATATCCAGCCGGAGAATCGATTGTAGCTGAGATCAACGGTTGGGATCGTCACTTGACTTGCTGGCTGAATGTATCCGTAGAAGAAATTGCGTTGTAACTGGAGGCTTGTGATTGGAAAGGCAAAGATTCGACCGGGAATTGTACCGGTTAGCCGGTTTAAGCTGAGATCGAGGTAGTTAATCTGGTTTAATCGAAGTAAAACCCGGTCCACTGGTCCGGTTAACTGGTTCCATGCGAGTGAGAGGTATTGCAGCGAGGGAGGGAAAGACGCGGGAGAGAGTGAGCCGGTGAGGCTGTTGCGTTTGAGATCGATTCGCGTTAGAGTATGTGAGAGAAACGGAGGGATTGATCCGGTTAAGTGATTGTGGCAGAGAATCAAATTGGAGAGCTCAGGTAACGATCCGATCGCCGGCGAAATGGTTCCGGTGAGCTGATTGTAGCTCAAATCGAGTGTTCTGAGACGGCGGACTTCGCCGAGGCTCGCCGGAATCTCGCCGGAGATGAAATTCCGGCTGATTGCGAGGAAGCGGAGGTCTTTTAACTGAGAGATTGTTGCCGGTAAAGCACCCATGATTCTGCCGGGGACAATGGAGAGCTCCGTGAGAGCAGAGAGCTTGCCTATCGCCGGGTTGATTCGACCGGATAAACCGGGTGAGCCGGCTCTGGGATCCCCGAGGTTGAGAGAAACCACTTTGTCTCCGTCGCAGTAGACGCCGGCGAAGCTGCAGGGATCAGAGGTGAAATCCCAAGACCGGAAGTAATTGGAACCTGGCAGATCATGGAGAGATTTACGAATTGCTTGCAGAGCCAAGAAATCGACAGGGTTGAGAATAGCCTCCGCTAAGAATCCGAATCGGAGTAGAAGCAACACACACCAAAGCAACTGTGTAAATCTCATCTTTTTGTAAATTAGCTGTTTCAGCTTCAAGAAACAGAGACTAATGATATATATATATATATATATATAAGAAATGGAAGTACAGATAACAATCTGTAAAGTGGGTTTATTTTCTGATTTCTCGTGAGAGGCAAGTGAAGCTGTGTGGTGGAAATACAGAGGTATTCTCGTGGGAGCTTTAATGGAGGATTGTCAAACCACTAAAAAGGATAAAAGGGTTTCTTCGAGGGAAGAGAAAGACTAATCAAAGTGGCTTGAGGAGGAAGCCAAAACAAGAGGTGAAATATTCTTCGTCGTCTTCTTCCTTTTTACTCGTTTTCTGCTTTTTTATCTTTCATGGCTTGTGATAGAAGACAAAATATGAAATTAATAGAATCGGACAAGAATGCTAAATTAAGAAAGGTTTAACATTTGGGTTGTGTCATGAAAACATGAACAATGCGTTTAAACGGCTGTCCGAGTCTTACGCGGCTTCGGAAATTAAGAGATCAGCAGGTTCGGTTCCAAAAGTTCGGTCTCATCACGTGACTTGTGTGTGCGTTCAGTTCTACAGTCTCGAGTGACAGCTTGGACGAGCCAGAATTCTGTGACACGTCAGTTTGTGGTTCGATCATTACTTTTTTTCATTTTTTTTGTACTACATTGTTATTATTTTTTTATCGATTTTCTTTTTATCATATAGTTTTATCGACTTAATACATCCAAGGATGTATTTTATAAGGCAAAACTAGCCTGACAGTTTGATTTTTATAAGTGATACTACATTTAACAAAGCACTAGAATTTTAATAGTATACGAAATATGGCAAATGGTTAACGTAACACATGAGCTTAGTCAAAAAAGCAAAAAGAGTCCTCGAATTTTATAAATGTATGCGTCATATTCTAACTAAGTTAATAAAATAATTGGTAAAAGTTGGAGAATTTTATTTTCTATTCTTTCAAGTAAATTTGGTAAAAGGTAAAAACAGAGATATATGTTATATTCTTATATTTCTTACTCATTTTGGCTATGACAACAACCTGCAGTTTAGCGCCGTGTGTTGTATGTAAAATGGGAAAACTTATGAACGGAGGCAAACAAATGCAAAAGAGCTCGGACCACAAGTCTTAACAACACACAGAGATGCATGAGATGGTCAACATTTGTATCACTTGCCTAATTTTTTTTACAAAACAAACTCTAATCCTATGCTGTTGGAAGAAAAATAATGGATGGTTGGTAACTTGGTATGACTAGCCTTGCGAAAACATTATTATTAATATAGCATAAAATTCTAGTTTATTTTGTTAAAAAATGTTTTATTACTCATTCTACTAGAGAGAGACTAGGGTAGTGGACGAAATTTAGAATTATGAAAAAGAAACATGGCTTTGCAGGAAAGCGAAGGCAATAAGTTCCAATCACAAAGAACACACACAAAAAGTCTAAGCCTAGAAGAACAACATGGTCCCAGGCTCCCAGCACGTGACAACTAACACACTTATTTTGGGACTCTCTGTTTGTTTGGTCTGTGGTCGAGTCCTCTCACCAAACACGGTAATATAACTAATAGTAAGTGTAACTCGCAAAAGATATGATATGACTTTTGAATCGATTCAGTTTTCTTAACGTCCTCCTAAATCCTAATAAGAATTTTAACGGAATTAAACATCGAGAAACTTTTGTTGGCACTCGACAAAAATAATAATCTCAAAATGATGAAGAGGGACGAGAACCCTGATAAGATAAAATGATTATATCAAACTTTGATAATATCTCCATGCCTTGAATTTATGTTCATAGGTCTCTTTCACTTTACATACTATCTTTTTCTTCTATAAACAATCTTCATCAAGTGATGATAATAAACACATGGCTTCAAATTTGATTGCATTTATACATACAATATTGTTTATTTTTGTTTTGCATCTACCTTCTTTTTCTTTGCTATATATATTTTTTTTGCTTAATTCATTGCTAGTCTAAAATTTGAGGTTAGGACTGTGGACTTTTGGTTCAGTCAAACACCGAGTGGGCTTCAGTGTCGAAACCCATTTCCGTGTAAACCTGCAAGAGAAACAAGGAAGCCCAAGTCTCAGCCCAGAAATAAACAAGTGACGGCTAAACTGAAACGGTGCGTTTTCAAGAGTGGTAGAGTTTGTTATAACAAACTCATGAGCTGTCATCATCACTACGGCGAGGAAGAGAGAGAATCACATCGAGAGAGAAAGATCAAGGAAGAGAGAAGACGACTTAGCTTTGAGATCACGAGGTTGAAGTTCGACGGAGTCACGAAAGCGGTACACGATCAGGTTGGATCATTCCGGCGGTGACTTTCCGGCTTCATAGAGGAAGTGATAAGCTCGCTAAATCTCTCTTGTATTGCTCTGGTTTATTGGCTTACGCCATTATTGTTGAGCTTGTAACCTTGATTGATCAAAACATTCGATAGTGATCAGTTGAGGGATGCCGTTCCCTCCCCGGTGAGTAGATCAGCGAACACCGGGTGAACAAATCTTGTGTTGTTCATTTGTTCTTCATTGCTCTGTTCTCGAACCTGAAACGAAATCGAAGAAACCAAATCACGTTAACATTCAAGAAGCTAAACCTAACCTAATCGGATCTAAATACTCAACAATTGGTATCAGAGCACAAGGTTGGGTGCTAAGGTAACAAGTAAGATCAGATCTGATAAGGAAGGAGAAGGAGAGGTTACTTATCTGTGATTACTTGCTGCGATCACTGAGGTTTGTAGATCTCCTGCTTGTGTTGCTGTGATTGCTGCTATTCGCTTTCTGTGTGCAGTTGCTCCTGAGATCCTTACGTTTCAAGATGGAGAGAACTCATGGAAAGTTCGAGATGGATAAGTTTGATGGGAAGGGGGACTTCGGTATGTGGAAGTACAAGATGATGGCTCAGTTGGAGATTCAAGGTCTCCTTGCAGTGTTACAAGACGACTTCGTGGTTACGTCAGTATCTGAAAAGCAAGAAGAAGGTGAGAAACCTAAAGTTGATCAGAAGAAGGCTGATAAAGATCTACGAGTCAGAAGCTTACTGTGTACCTGCTTGAGTGATTCAATCTTGAGGAAAATCATGCACGAGCAGACTGCTCTTGGCATGTGGAAGTCCCTGGAGAAGCTGTATCAGCTCAAGTCTCTTCCAAACAGGATCTACCTGAAGCGTCAGTTCTCCTGCTACAAAATGGAAGAGGATAAGTCGATTGAAGAAAATGTGGATGTGTTTCTAAAACTGATAGCTGATCTAGAGAGTTTGAAGGTTACCATTACAGATGAAGATCAAGCTATACAGTTGCTCTCTGGTCTTCCTACTGCGTATGAGCAACTGGTCCACACTCTTCAATACGGCACTGGCAGAGACACTCTCACTGTCTCTGAAGTTGTTACATCTGCATATTCAAAAGAAGCTGAGCTCAGACAGAAAGGTTTACTGAATAAAAAGAAAACTACATCAGAAGGCCTATCTGTTGAGTCAAGAGGAAGGTCGTCTAAGCGATCAGATAATGGTAACAACAAGAAGTACAACAGGTCTAGAAGCAAAGGTGATCGATCTAAGTCTAGAGGCAGATCAGATAAGACTAAGAAAGGCACGTGTTTCTCATGTGGCAAAGAAGGTCACTGGAAGCGTGATTGTCCAACCAGAGGACACAAAAATGGTGGTGAACAAGCAGTGAATTCAGTAACTGAGATAAGGCAACCATTAGTACTTACAGCAAGCATACATGACTCTAGAGACGAGTGGGTTCTGGACTCAGGTTGCACATTTCACATTACACCTAACAAGGATGTCTTATTTGATCTACAAGAAGGAGATGGAAGCAAAGTTCTAATGGCGAACAACACTCAATGCGAAGTCAAGGGCATTGGTAAAATCAAAATTACTAATGAAGATGGAGCAGTGATTATTCTCAAAGATGTTCGCTATATGCCAGACATGAGCAGGAACTTAATCTCCTATGGAATGCTAGAGAAATCAGGGTGTAACTATCAAGGTGGAGATTTCACTGTGACATTCTACAAAGATGGACAGAAGGTGATCACTGGCAAGTATGAGAATGGGTTGTACTATCTACAAGGAACAGTGTCACGTGGTGAAGCTAATATCAGTGAGTCTACTGACGCAAAGACTACTATATGGCATTCACGGTTAGGACACATGAGTTCTAAGAACATGGAGATGCTCGTGAAGGAAGGTTATATACCTAAGACTGAAGTGGGGAAGCTAGAGTTTTGTGAAGGCTGCGTATTGGGTAAATCACATAAACAAAGTTTCCCTAAGGCAAAGCATACTACTAAAGGCATCCTAGAGTATGTGCATTCAGATCTATGGGGTTCTCCATCAACTCCAGAGAGTCTGGCTAGTTGCAAATATTTCATAAGCTTCATAGATGACTTCTCAAAGAAAGTTTGGGTCTACTTCCTAAGAACTAAAGACGAAGCATTTTCTAAGTTTGTGGAATGGAAAGAAGCTGTTGAGAGTCATACTGAGAAGAAGATCAAGTGCCTTCGCACTGATAATGGGTTGGAGTATTGCAATAAGCAGTTTGACGAGTTGTGCAGAAAGTCTGGAATCAAACGACATAGAACATGTAACTACACTCCTCAACAGAATGGGGTTTCAGAACGTATGAACCGCACCATAATGGATAAAGTGAGAAGCATGCTAGCTGAGACCGGATTAGGACAGGAGTTTTGGGCAGAAGCTACTTCTACAGCTGTGTATCTGATAAACAGGACACCAAATTCAACCATTGACTTTAAACTTCCAGAAGAAGTTTGGTCAGGGAATAGGCCTGATTTATCACACTTAAGGAGGTTTGGTTGCACAGCCTATGTTCACGTTACTCAGGACAAGACTAGCCCTAGAGCAGTTAAAGGAGTTTTCGTGGGTTATCCATTTGGTGTGAAGGGTTACAGAGTGTGGATTCCAGAGGACCTAAAGTGTACTACGAGCAGAAACGTTGTGTTCAGAGAGGATGAGATCTACAAAGACACGCAAGCTAAGAAGGTTACAGAGATTGAGAAGGATTCAGGAAAGCAAACTAAGGAGCCGAATAAAAAGGTATCTTTCAGTCCAAGTCTGATTCGAGGACCGAGTGGTCCCAACTATGAACATGGTGAAACGTCTGATCCTGGAAACTCAGATCAGTCTCAACAAGATTCAGAGGTTCATGGGAGTTCAAGCGACTCAGAGAGTGACAGTGATACAGAAGGTTTGACGTTTGTTGAGGATAATGAATCTACAGGCTCTATTGATAACTACATGCTTGCGAGAGATCGAGTCAGAAGGCAGAATGTCAGGCCACCATCTAGATATGAAGATGCTAACCTAGTTGCCTATGCACTAGCTGTGGCTGATGATATTGAGAGGGAAGAACCTAAATCATACGAAGAAGCAAAGAGGAGTAAAGACTGGAAGCACTGGGATAATGCTGCAGACGAAGAGATGGATTCACTTGACAGAAATCACACTTGGGATCTCATTGAGAGACCAAAAGGTCAGAAGACCGTTGGCTGCAAGTGGCTCTTCAAGTATAAACCGGGAATCCCCGGTGTGGAGGACAGGAGATACAAGGGAAGATTAGTTGCTAAAGGGTATTCACAGAAGGAAGGCATTGACTACAATGAAGTGTTTTCACCAGTTGTCAAGCACGTCTCCATAAGACTGATGCTTTCAATTGTGGTGAACAGAGACTATGAGTTAGAACAACTAGACGTCAAGACTGCTTTTCTACATGGGAACCTAGACGAAAGGATTCTAATGGATCAACCTGAAGGTTATGTGAAACCCGGGGATGAGAACAAGGTGTGTCTCCTAAGGAAGTCTCTATATGGTCTAAAGCAATCTCCTAGACAGTGGAATCTACGGTTTGACTGTTTTATGAAGAAAGAAAAGTTTCTACAGAGTGAGTATGATTCTTGTGTCTACATGAGAAGTGTTGATACCCCTAAGGAAATTTATCTACTTCTCTACGTGGATGATATGCTAATTGCTTCAGGAGATATGACTGAGATTCAGAAGATGAAAGACAGTCTGAGCAGAGAATTCGAAATGAAAGATTTAGGAAGGGCTTCCAGAATTCTTGGAATGGACATTATTCGTGACAGGAAGAAGGGAACTTTAGTACTCTCTCAGGAGGCATACATTGAGAAAGTTCTAAAGAGTTTCGGAATGCAAGATGCTAAGCCAGTCACAACTCCATTGGCGCCTCAATTCAAACTGAAGAGTCAAACCAAGGCAGAGGCGTTAGCAGGTGCAGCTGAGATGGAAGGAATCCCTTATGCAAGTGCAGTCGGGAGCCTCATGTATGCCATGATTGGCTCAAGACCAGACTTAGCACATGCAGTGGGAGTTGTGAGCAGGTTTATGTCTAAACCTAGTATGGAGCATTGGTTGGCGGTGAAGTGGATTTTAAAGTTTCTACGTGGTGAATCTAAAACCAGTTTAACGTTTGTTAAGAGTGATGTGCGTTCTATTGAGGGTTTTTCAGATTCAGATTACTCGGCTGACTTAGACAGACGACGTTCAGTTACTGGGTATGTGTTCAAGGTTTGGGGTAATACAGTTTCGTGGAGATCTAACCTACAATCAGTTGTAGCTTTGTCGACTACTGAGGCAGAGTATATGGCACTCTCCACAGCAACCAAAGAAGCTATTTGGTTAAAAGGGATATGTGAAGAACTAGGCCTAAAACCAAGAAGTGTTAAGATGCATTGTGATTCACAGAGTGCCCTAGCTCTAGCTAAAAACAGAGTATTTCACGAAAGGACTAAGCATGTTGCAAACAAGTATCACTTCATCCGTGATATTGTTGCTCAGGGTGATATTATCCTACACAAGATTCACACAAGCAAAAACCCAGCTGATTTCCTAACTAAAGTGTTACCTGGTCCGAAGTTCAGACTTTGCTCTGAGCTGGTGAATCTGTTCTGAGAAGGAAGCAGCTCCGGGTAACGATGTGGCTCCGTTGTTGGTTACCTCGCAAAGAATACAAATTTCAGGGAGTTAGTTAACATTATCATTCTTATGAGTTGTTACTACACTCACTGGAATCAAACCAACTTGAAGTGAAAAGAGAGAAATCGTTACCCGAGTATAGGAAGCGAGGTGGAGTTTCCTTCTCAGGTGGAGTTTCAGTTTCAGGTGGAGTCTCTTCAAGGTTCCTGAAACAGAAAGAAGATCAGAGTCAATAAGAGTTTTCATCATCAGTGTCAGTTCATCTTGAAAGCTTCAGTGTTCATCGAAAGGAAGAGAAGTCAGTGGTCACTTATCTGGGTTCGATGTTATGGGAAGTCTAAAGCTTTGACATCTGACAGTTGATTCTGGAACAGTCCGGCTCAGATCAGATTCATGCAGAGTCTTCAGCAGTTCGTCGGTTCATCTTCTGAGTCTCGCCAATAGGTCTGATCAGAGATTGAAGCATCGTTCATCTTGATCTGCAAGGAGAAGAAAAAAAAAGGGGTCAGTAAGTGAAAGATCCGAGATTGGTTTCCTTCGACAGTCGAAGAAAATCAGAAGAAGAAAAGAGAAGAGAGAGGGATACAGAGAGTACCTTACATCCGTGGAGGTTCTCTGTCATCGTGAGAGCAAAGGATTGCTTCTGGGGTCGTCGATAAGCTTCGGTGACAAGAGGAGGCGATTCATCGCCTCAGAGAGACAAGCGGCTAGGTTTCGAGGAGAGAGAGACAGCACTTCGGTGTTGTGTCTGAAAGGTGGAGATTGTGGACTTTTGGTTCAGTCAAACACCGAGTGGGCTTCAGTGTCGAAACCCATTTCCGTGTAAACCTGCAAGAGAAACAAGGAAGCCCAAGTCTCAGCCCAGAAATAAACAAGTGACGGCTAAACTGAAACGGTGCGTTTTCAAGAGTGGTAGAGTTTGTTATAACAAACTCATGAGCTGTCATCATCACTACGGCGAGGAAGAGAGAGAATCACATCGAGAGAGAAAGATCAAGGAAGAGAGAAGACGACTTAGCTTTGAGATCACGAGGTTGAAGTTCGACGGAGTCACGAAAGCGGTACACGATCAGGTTGGATCATTCCGGCGGTGACTTTCCGGCTTCATAGAGGAAGTGATAAGCTCGCTAAATCTCTCTTGTATTGCTCTGGTTTATTGGCTTACGCCATTATTGTTGAGCTTGTAACCTTGATTGATCAAAACATTCGATAGTGATCAGTTGAGGGATGCCGTTCCCTCCCCGGTGAGTAGATCAGCGAACACCGGGTGAACAAATCTTGTGTTGTTCATTTGTTCTTCATTGCTCTGTTCTCGAACCTGAAACGAAATCGAAGAAACCAAATCACGTTAACATTCAAGAAGCTAAACCTAACCTAATCGGATCTAAATACTCAACAAGGACGTCATGTTTAATACACGCCTAACATAACATGACCAATCTATTCTCAATCTTTTGTCACAATCATGTCCTATAAATCTATAATCACCCATAGCAATAATGTGCATCATAGAGACGGTGCAGTATACATTATATGGACAAATCATTGTTGGTTAATACACACGTAACCAGATCTTCTAGTACCCTTTTGCTTTACGGCTTAAACCCAAATCACGAACTCACTATGGTCGATGAGATCCACAATGATGCTAACAATTCTAAGTCATGATGGTCAGAAATGTATGAGACTGCAGATTCTGGATGGTGTAAATCGGTTTATGTATGATCAATAGACCTGAGGCCTACGCCACAGGTTTGTGTATTATTACCTCAAAGGAGGAGTCGAGTCTGGTGGTTTACCTTTGCTTGCCTCCTGCTGCTCCAAATTTCACTCAGCTTCTGTCTTTAAATGATTGATTGTACACAATTAAGCAGCCAATGATGCGACACAAAAAGGCAAAATAAACATAATCGACATTTCACACATGAAATGATCTTACTATTAAATTTTGGTAATATATATTTAAGCAATTCTTTCAGCAATGTCAATTGATCTTATTCCAACAACTGTCAAAAATCATGTCTTAAAGAAATCTTTTGTCCTGTTATATATGATTAACATATGTTTATAAATATGTTAAACATCTCTGTTGAGTGGGCAACATCAAAACCCAAGCTATTTGATGACAATTCAAATGGAGGATTCACTTATTTTCAGCTTCATTCACTGCAACCACGACGTGAAACTCTGGTCCAAGCATGTTGTGAATGTCAATATTCTTTGAATTAGTGAGGTTAAAAGTCTCCATGATCACTTCCTCAGCTTCTGCGTCTTGTCTTGCTCAACTCCGGTTGATATAGCTTTCTCATCGCCATTTACAGCCACACTCTCTCTGTTTCCCAACCTCCTAGCAACACAAGAATCAAAGTTTAGGGAACAAAAACCTCCAGACGTTAACATTCTAGGGTGTTGGGTTCTAGTGGCCCATTTGTAACCTTTAAGGCTCATTTTATAACTGATAACTGATTTACTGATTCCAAAATGATCTGATGTAAAATAAACAAATTAAAATGATGGATATTCATTGGGGCGCCATTAATTAAACGACTTGTGAAAATATCATTTGTATAAGATGAAATATTCATTAGATGATTGGGGAATAATTATCATAAGAAATTTTACCATATTATTGGTAAGCGATAAATGTCAATTTTTTTAAAAAAAAAATGGGGGTTATAATAATAAGATAATGCTCAGAAACTGACGTCTCTCCTTGGTGCTATCTGCCAAAACTTCAATTGTTGTTAGCGATCTGGATTCCAATTTCTGACGTCAATTCGCATCGCTCACCCCCCCAAAGATCCGAGCTTTTACCCTATGAATTTCTTCAAATCCGTCTTCTCCGACGACCCAGGAACCGAATCCGAGTCCGATTCACCGAAACACAGCAGCGAAGAACAACACGAAGATGATCCAGATCAATCCAATCCAGATCACGACGACGGCGGATGGAGCTTCGGCGGTCTGATGAAAACCATAGCCGACAGATCCGAGTCCGTGATCGAAAACTACCGGCGAGATCTAGAAGAGTTCGGGACAGGTCTGAAGAAGGAGATCGAAGTCGCGCAGGGATCGCTTGGCACCGTCGGACACGCCATCGACGAGCTTGGCAACACCGTGCTTAAAGGTACGGCTGAGATCATCGCTCAAGGCAAGGAAGCCATCTTAGCCGCCGGTAACGAATCTGATTCCTCTTCTAGTACTAGCTTGGGTCGTCGTGATAGCTTTAGCTCGAAACCGTATAGTCGTTTCGATGCTCAGGTTCGGGCCGTTCAGGGAGATGTTACTACTTATAGTGAAGAGCCTGAGGATTCAGATGATTACAACAAGTGGGAGTCTGACTTCTCTCTGGGAGACAAAGCTGAGGAGATGGAGAGCTTGTTGGAGGGGAACGGAGATATGAAAGGAGTGTATAAGAGACTTGTTCCTAGTGTGGTTGATCATGAGACTTTCTGGTTCAGGTATTTCTATAAGGTTTATAAGCTCAAGCAAGCTGAAGACTTGAGGGCTAATCTTGTGAAACGAGCCATCTCTTTGGATGACGAGGAAGAGTTGAGCTGGGATATTGATGATGAAGAGGAGACTAGCAGCAGTGAGATAGTTGTTGAAAGCGCTGCCAAAGATGTTTCCAGATTGAAACTTGAAGGGAGTAATGATGATGATATGGGTAGTGGAGGAGATGTTAGCAAGACTGCGAAAGATGATGATCAAGTGAGCAATGTTGGTTTGAAGACAGACACAGATTCACAAGTTCCAGAAGAATCAAAACCAGTTGTTGAAGAGTCGTCTACTCCTCCTGCCTCTGCCTCTGATGAGGCTCCAATCCAAGATGCGGTCAAACCAGAAGAAGCTGTTCCCAAATCCGAGGAGAGTGCTCTATCAGCTAAACCAGATGGTGCAGCTTCTTCATCAACTCAAGAAGAGGATATGGGATGGGACGAGATTGAGGATATGAGCAGCATCGATGGTAAAGAAGCGAGTCGTTCGAGTGGAAGTCCAGAAAACAGAGCTGAGCTGCGTAAACGCCTGAGTGCTGCAGAGGAAGAAGATGAAGAAGACTTAAGTTGGGACATTGAAGATGATGATGACGGTGAAGAAACATCACCATCAACAAAAGCTTAAGTGTTGTGCTTTTTTAATTTCTCTCCTACTTAATCATCATTATTATCTTGTTTTCTCTTTAAACGTTCTGTTTTATTTCATTTGAAAATCATATGCTTGATTTGATGATGTTAGTGTTCCAAACTTGCCAATTCGATTGAAAATTGAAATATTAATAATACCAGAATAATTTCATAAACCAAAAAAAAAAGGCGGTAAACTGAGGCCCATTAGTAAATTATGGGCTTACGGGTCGGGGTAAACAGGATTCCGGGTCGATTCAAGAGAAATAAAATTGACCCCAAAGATCAGGGATTAGGGTATAGACTCGAAAGGAAGGAAGGTTGTAAAAGTCTCTCAACTCGAAAATAATGGTAAAGTTGTATGCTTTCTTCCTGAATTTGAGTTTTTTTTTTTTTTTTAATTTGATCTCTTCTTTCTTCGTTATATTGTTCATGGATCTGTGTTCGTTTTAGCCAATGGTATTAGGGTTTTGTAGTGAGGGGTTTTTGATTAGTGTCTTTTTTTTTGTGTGTGTGTGTGTGTGGTGGGTGCAGTTGTTCTTTTCTTACTTCAAGGATTTGGTTGGACAAGAAGTAACGGTTGAGCTGAAGAACGATCTAGCAATCAGAGGGACTCTTCATTCAGTTGATCAGTACCTCAACATCAAGCTCGAGAACACTAGGGTTGTTGATCAGGACAAGTTCCCTCACATGGTAAGTAAGCTCCATCGAATTGTTCATTTTAGTTGTTTATCCAGCAGCAAGAGTGTTTGATTTTGATATCTGCTAAATCAAATATCAGCAAACGCTTGCTGATGAATTTGAAAGCGTAAAGCTTCTTGGCTCTTGCACATGTGTTATCAGCTAAATATGTGTTAGCTTTGGCATTCAGTTTGAATCATTCATCTCAGGGATTAGTAATTTAGATTACGGTCTGTTTGAATTGTGTAGCTTTCGGTGAGAAACTGTTTCATCAGAGGATCAGTGGTGAGGTACGTACAGTTACCTCCTGATGGAGTCGATGTTGATCTACTTCATGATGCCGCTAGAAGAGAAGCTAGAGGCGGTTAATTCCTCCTCCTCATTGTATCTCCAAACTTAATCTCTTGATTAACAAGACTGGCTTCTTTTTTTTTTTCTCATTTTCATGTAATCCCTTGATATGTAATGAATCTTGTTCCCTTATCTCTGTTAAAGAATAATCTGTTTTGTTGATGAAAAAAATTTAGAGTCTTCAAAGAACTGCACTTAGATTCTGCTCTTTTTTTTATTTCTCGTCTCTTGAAATAAAAAGGCAAACAGAGGAAAACATATTTATTTAGGACTGATTAAGAGGAACTTAGAGAGAAAGAAATAATAGTAATTGATTGTCTCGGTAAGTAGTGTAACTAGTCTAGAAAGAGATACTATTAGGTTTTTGACACTAGATAAAAAAGGCATAGATGTGCTTAGTGTACTATATGATCTGATACTGAGGAAAGTCATTGGTTTGATTAAATATTCTGATTAGAAATATAATAACACAATATATATATAACATATACAAAGATCATCATAACATGAGGAGTTCTAAGCAGTAGTAGAATTTATGGTTTCAAAAAAGGGTACAACAACTGTACACGGCTTCATCTCTCGTACATTACCAGTCCATCCATCTGCTCCTCTGCTACAAGGGAGAAAAACCCCGGGAAAGGAAGAGCTGTGTCCACCAATCGCCTCCCTCCATTTGCTTCTTCCATCAGGAAGTGTAGTAGGTAATATTACCTTCACAGGACGATCACTTGCATTGAATCCAATAAACAGATCATTCTTGGTTGTTTCTTCCCCTGACTCTGCTTTGATCCCCAATGCCAAGAATCTGGAAACGGTATCATTTTTGTCAGTCAAGACTAGTAAGTACATTGTTTACCCAACGTGATCTTTTCTTTTCCGCAGCAGATCAGCCTACACTTTTTTTAAGATATATATTCATCTTTCAGGACACATTGGCACAACATCAAGTAGCTTACCCCCTGGTCGATCGAATCAAATGCTTTGTGAACATCTGCAACCACCAAGAACAAAGGATGAAGTTCCCCAGAGATACGGGCCTAGGTTTACGTCATGGTCAGAAACAGAAGAAGACCCAAGGACATCTGGTTCTTTCAGCTGAATGTCCTTCCTTCCAAACGGGCATGTATATCACGAAGAGACTGCGACCTTGACGTGGAACTAAAATCTAACAGCATCCTCACACCATTTGCCTTTGTTAGTAGAAACCTATACTTCGATAACTCAAATTTTTGCCTTCTACTTCATGTAACCAAACCAAGCTCAGGATCACTGAATAAGTGAGGAGAGAGAGAGAGAGAGAGAGATCTGAGAGACCTTTGTATTTTTATTATAACAGTCTGTATGTTTGTTTGTCTACTTAGTGAGAGATCGATCCGCTGGTGGGGTATTATATTTTCTTCAAGAGGATAATAGATTTTTTAAAAGACATGTCAAAAATGTTGTTCTACAATTTGTTTGAATCTACATTTTTTAATCATTTTCAAATATCTTTTTTTATCTCATCATCAATCTTTTCTCATGAACGTTACAAACATGATTTTATTATCCCCATTCAAACAATGAAAACGGGGGTTGCTTAACAGGGGGTTGCTTTTTCATTACACCAAATGACATTGGGGTTAATAATACTTTTGAGCATATTACAAGAGATGTTTGTACATGTTACAAGTAAGGACACAACATTACAAGTAAGGACACAACAATCTCTGCCATTTCAGAAACAGATAAAGATGAATTCTCGTCTCTGTTGTTTTCTGTCACAAATTCACAATCTGCAAAACAATAATAGTAGGCCAATGCTTCAGGAAACCAAATAGTAGAGCGAGTACGATCACTACAGTTATATACACGAACCTTGCAATGCATAGGTGGTTCATAAGGATAGTCAAATTCTTGTGAAACCTGAAGAAAAAAGCATATAATTAGCATGAAGGTGCATAAGCTAAAGAAGTTCAAACAAGTTGGGTTATTAAGTTACCTTTGATTTTCCCAGCTCGTGCGCGCTAGGTCGACATCATCTTCTTTAAAAAACCCATATCCAGATAAGCCTTCAGCGTCAGTTCCATAGCGCAGCATCACTGACTAACCTGACTGACATACACGAAAAAAACAAGAAACACACAAACAAACGATATACGAATGGGGAAACTCTTAATTACCAAACTGATTTTGAGTGACTAATGATCACAAGTGTGTAAAGGCAAATGACTGCATTTCTATTTGTTTTACACATTATGAATTTGGTGTCTATCAATTCAATAATCTAGAATTACTGATACTGATTTTGAGTGACCAAATATGAGAAATGTGTAAAGACAAAAATGAACGATCTCTAACGGTCAAATGAATGGACGCTGCATTTCTATTTGTTTTACACATTATGAATTTGGTGTCTATCAGTCCAATCATCTAGAATCAAGATACTGATTTTGAGTGACTAAATATGACAAATGTGTAAAGACAAATGAAACTTAACGGACAAATCAATGACTGGACGCTGCATTCTATTTGTTTTACATATTATGAAGATTTAGTGTCTATCAATCCAATAATTTAGAATTTCCCAAAAAAAAAACGGAGAAGAAAGAGGATTCCATACCTTACACTTACACGGCTGAAGAAAGAGCATTCCATTTTTTTACTTCCTGTGAAGTTACAAAACAAAAAATCTTTGAATTCAAACTATACAATACTATTCCTAAGGTATTTAATTATCATATATGTCATTCAACTTCTTGATTTATTCGACAATAAAGTAGAATATGTAATTTGGTTTGGTAAAATTAGACTTACCATACATTGTTTATTTATTAAAAGCTTAAGTCTTAATTGTGATGATAAATATAAAATAAAGTTTTAACTATCATTACTTATTTATTTAGTCTTTCTTGTTTTAACTGTGAAAGTAAAAAAAAATGGAGAACTGACCTTTTTAATCTTGTAGCCGTCTAGTACTAAAACAAGCCCCTATTCTGCTCTCACTGCTCTGAGAATTTAAACAGAGATTAACGTGTGTGTAAATGCATTGTTGTGATTAAGAAACAGAGAATGTTTCTTTACCTGAAACTCCGCAAAACTTAACAAGAAACTGAAAATTAACAGGACAGTAACTCTTTACTTTAGACATGGTTGGGTATTTCCAAACGATGATTTGGTTTTGGGAATATCCATGAGTGCTCACAAGCTCATTCACACGTTCTTAGACCAAGCCAAATTACACACCTGAAATGTTATTGGTTCAGTTATTTACCATATTCTAGGCATTAATCAAAGCTATAGAGGATAACCAAGTTTTTACCTGACTACTGGTGTCTACGCAACGGATACATCTATCAGCAGTGGAGATGCGGTGACCACGCAATGGCTTTAACCGCTGCTGTGTGCTCACAGTATCTCAAAACCGGTTGTGTTGAATGTTGGTTCCATACAAGAAGCTGCAAGATCACACTACAATCATTAAAGTATTCTCGGAACCGCAAATGAAGATTATATATATATATGTTTTACCTTATTGTCGTTACCGCCTGATGCTAGCTCGCGGTTGTCATAAGACCATTTAAGTCCACAGACTTGGGATATTTGTGACCTGTTAGTTTGCTGACATGATCTTCTTGACACCGTATGTCTCTCTGAAATATGCTCCTGTCTCTGCTACCAGAGCACAGAACAGATGAGCTCCACGCTAAGGCTCCAAACTCGTAGTCGATGATGACCTTCCATCGTTCTTATTCTCCTGCAGCGCAACGCATCCCAAATCTAGTGGAACAGAGTAAAAAACAGCAAGAGTAAGCATATATTATCATAGACTCCAAGAGACAAAATGTAGTCTTGTTTCTAACTTTTACCTCTACGTAGTTCACAGGACAAATGCGCATCATCAGGACATTTTGCACACATTCTTCACTAACAGAGACTTCACAAAGATCTCACAACTTTTCACATAGTAACAAACAAAAAGAGATGAATTTTGTGGAACAGAATCAAGAATCGCAAGTCTCTCAAACACACTAACAATACACGAAACCATCCAAGAAATTCACACTACGTATCTAACAACAAAACATCCACAGGTAAAATGCTTCCTTCCCAATCTCAAATCACTGAAACAAGTCAGAATAATAAGACTATAAAAAACTAACAGATATTGATTGAGTCACCAACGAGCTAACTTAGAGTATTGTTGCTGGCTGGCCAGGACCGAAGCAATGGGGGTCAAAGACCAATTCATTTGGATTGTAAAGGAGTGGTAGTGTTAGTTTAAGATGGAATGAAGAAGAATATAATATAGATGGGGGAAAATAATGTTACTTACCGTTACGTTACGGCTAGTAATTATTAATCAAGAGTGTCGTGTCTTTTGGTTTGCCTTTCTCGAAGAACTCAGCAAATGAAACCGCTGATGGCAGCAAAGATAACACATACACTTATCAGAAATGGTAAAAAGTAGAAATCACCAGTAAATGCATTACTTACCTGAGCTCCTCCTCCCAGATTCCTCGGGAATATCTCGAGGCGGGTTTAAATTGTGAAATACGAAACTAAAAATGTGGTAGATTGGTTATTATATTACAACTCACTACGGGCCCAAAGGGTGGTTTAATTTTAGAAATTGAAACTAAGGGAAGTAAAATGTGACAGATTAAAGGGGGGGGGGGGGGGGGGTAATGATTCGAGAAATTTGAAACTAAGGGGGAGTGGATGTAAGGGAAGTAAGAGTAGATAAAATGGCATAAAAATGTGATTAGTGTACTATATATCTGATACTGTGAGGAAAGTCATTGGTTTGAGATTAAATATTCTGACTAGAAATATAATAACACAGTATACAAAGATCATCATAACATGAGTTCTAAGCAGTAGTAGAATTTATGGTTTCTCCTTCAACAGAGAAGCCGGCATGTTCCAACCAAAATGGTATTCTTGCTTCTAACAAAGGCGAGCCCTTTGCAGAGGCTCCACATTCATCTCCCATGTTGAGAGCACAGGTAGGTACTCCAAGTGAAATAATGTACTGAATAAACAACAAGTTGCGGATCTGTTTCAGCCGACTTGTTCGTCTCCCCTTCTTCGCCGCAGTCCCAACTTAGCTCTGACGCTAGCTCAGTAGGCCCACTGAAACTAACCAAGTCAACGAGAGAGAGAGAGAGAGAGAGAGAGTCCTGAGTTTCTTGAAATGTAGTTGAAGGAGAAAAAGCAGAGGACCTCTTCCATCTGTGAATATGTTACCACTTCCTTTGGCAAGGGAGGACGAGAAAGATGTTCACCGCGAACAGAACACCTACCTCTCAGAAGAGAGGAAGGAAGCATTGATGAAACAAAATCCATCTACAATAACTAACGCAGGCTCTCCAGTATCAGCTGCTGGACTACAGGATAGTAGTTACAGTTCAAGTAACTTTTAGAATCCAAATCATTAGCCCTTCCCTTGTCAAATCAATAGGAACCGTCATGAAGGGCTCCAGAGTCAGCAGCCATTACTGAGAAAGAAAACAGAAAGCTTCTCTCTCTCTTATCCCCCTAAATATCCCTGAAATCACCAAAGTAAAAAACAAACAAAAAAAATCTCTCGTGTTATTGCTAAAAAAAAGGCAGATCAAACACCAATGCTCTTTTATGAAGAAAACAGAAAGCAAAACCACACTCTGGGTTTTTAGATGAATTTCACAAACGAGAGCTAGATACATCCCCCTTATAAAAATGCTCATGTAACAAGGAAGGTAATAGAGAGTAGATAAAAAAATCCTAACCAGAGTTGAATTTAAAAATAGTCTTCCATTCCATATCAATGAGAGCTTCCAACCAATTGATCTGAGTGAGATTCAGTTATAAAGTTCGAATCTCACCTAAACCCGACACTCATCTCAAAACTAAAATCACACAAGAACCGACGAATAAACCAAATCTAATTCTAGCAAGCATACGCACATTGAAGCAGTAGAATCAACCACATTAACAACAAGTCTCAGGTTCTAGATAAATCGAAACGCTTTAAGGATAGGGACACAGGAAAGCGTAAAGAAATAAACATTTTTTTAAAAAAGTCGAGAGCTTACTGTCGCATAAGCATCATCACCGCACATCAAAGCAGAACACGAGCTTCTAAAAAAAGATGAGATTTGAGATATCTGAGAATGAATGCCCATCATCATCTTATGAGATTTGAGTGTGTTTACGGACGTGAGTTTTATGATTTTGATAAATAAAGGTTTTTGTCTTGTTCAAGTTTCAATGGCTTAACTCAACGGTGCTTTGCTTTGGTCCGTCACATATTCTGCCCACAAACAACCCAAAACGATGAAATTGCCATTTGCATGGGCTTCTCAACTCTTGTACTTGTTAAGTACGTGACCCTTCATTTATAATTTGGATAAATAAACTATCAATGGGCCGGGCCTTCTTGTGATAGATGAGCTTCACTTTTCCAGATATTTATTTAAATTACCCCCCTATAGCTATAATAATCGCATCTATAATTACAAAAACGGCAACTTCAAAGACACTCCCACTTGTTGTTTATCTTTGACCGCTCATCTTGAACATGTTCAAATATTTTAACCGAACGGATGTTGATTGTTTGACTGTTAAAAGAAAAGACAAATACATTTTGATATTTTTATCTGATAGTCTATGTGGTTACGATGAAAAGTAGAAACGTCTGTATATTCTTCAGCATATCCATTCATCGACAAGACCCCGCAATCAATGTCTATTGTCGGGGTTTTATTCATACAATACCAATCGCATTAGTGGTAGCCTCTTTGAAGAAAGAACGTTTGCAAGTTTGCTAACTTAGCTCATTCTTGTGTATTAAAATGAGGATCGAATCTAAAAATTAATTTGCTAACTTAGCTCATTCTTGTCTATCTAACTCTTCTATTCGCTTAATACTCAACAGCTAAATTTTACTAATGCCTGCTCATCGATTGTTATGCATTTGTTTGACCAAGCCAAACTCTTTCTTACGTCGGTATATAATATTTCATTTATTTATTGGATTTAGATTAGCATCGTGAGATTATTTTATTCAAAAGGAGTGTTAGATTAAAATACAAAATTTTCAAACCGTGGAATTTGGAATTAGATGCTGATAGAGAGAGATGATATTAAAGATGATTATCCTAATCATCAAAGAAACGTCCGTGTTTAGTTTCAAAAAAAAAAAAAAAAAAAAAAGAAACGTCCGTGGACGTGTCGGATGCATTAGTTTATTAAACCCCATCAACAAAGATAATTAATTTGTGAAAATCAACTATAATCTAATAAAAAAAGATAGAAGTCAAAAAGTCAAGAAAGGCACCCACCTGGCTGGCTGGCTTTGCGTCACCTACTTTTGCTTCTATGACCATCCACGGTGTCTCTTTGTTACTGTTGGTCACGTAATGAATCATTAGCCAATATGGCAGTGAATGTGCTTTAGTTTGAATCCTTATACTATTATTAGATCTGAACTCATCTAAACAAATCCCAAAAGAAAAGCTGAATTTGTGTCACTTTTTACATAAAGAGATGCGGAATCACGTAACCATATATGTCATCAAACCATATGAATATATCAAAGTCAATAACGTCACACCATCACATTATCTAAGCATTCAAATTTGCCGACACTCAACCCCAAAATCTCCCGCTATAAATACCACCACAGAAACCTTCTTCTTCAAATCATCATCATCATATACAATGGCTTCTTCACCTTTCATCTCCCTTCTTCTTCTCTTGATCCTCTCACTCTCATCCTCATTTGCTCAACCATCATTCCGACCAAAAGCGCTCGTTCTCCCTGTCACCAAAGACCGAACCACCCTCCAATACACCACTGACATAAACCAACGCACTCCTCTAGTCCCCGCCTCCGTCGTCTTTGACCTCGGTGGTCGTAATCTCTGGGTCGACTGCGACAGAGGTTACGTCTCCTCCACTTACACCTCCCCTCGCTGCCGCTCCGCCGTGTGCTCCCGGGCCGGCTCAGATGGCTGCAGCCAGTGCTTCTCTCCTCAGAGACCCGGCTGCAACAACAACACCTGCAGCGGAACTCCTGACAACACCGTCACCAGAACCGCTACTTCCGGCGAAATCGCCACAGACGTGGTGTCTATCCAGTCCACCAACGGATCCAACCCGGGCCGGGTCGTTCAAATCCCCGACTTGGTTTTCGTTTGCGGTGCAACGTTTCTGCTCCAAGGACTCGCTAGCGGAACCGTCGGCATGGCCGGAATGGGACGCCACAACATCGGTTTACCGTCGCAATTCGCCGCCGCGTTTAGTTTCAACCGGAAGTTCGCCGTGTGTCTCTCTTCCGGAAGGGGCGTCGCCTTCTTCGGCAACGGACCTTACGTCTTCCTCCCCGGGATCCCAGTCTCCAGCGTCGCCACCACGCCGCTGCTCGTCAACCCGGTGAGCACCGCTTCTGCGTTTCCGTCGGGAGAGAAATCCTCCGAGTACTTCATCGGCGTGACGGAGATCAAAATCGACGAGAAGACAGTTCCGATCAACGCGACGCTCTTGAGAATCGACGGGACAACCGGAGTCGGAGGAACCAAGATCAGCACGGTGAATCCGTACACGGTGTTGGAGACGTCGATATACAACGCGTTCACGTCGGCGTACGTCAAAGAAGCCACCGGGAGGAACATCACTCGAGTTGCGTCTGTTGCTCCTTTCGGAGCGTGTTTCAGCACGCAGAACGTTGGTGTCACGCGCCTGGGATATGCTGTGCCAGAGATTCAGCTTGTGCTTCATAGCAACGACGTCGTTTGGAGGATTTTCGGTGCTAACTCGATGGTCAGCGTTAGCGATGATGTCATCTGTTTGGGTTTTGTCGACGGAGGAGTCAACGCTAGGACCTCTGTGGTTATCGGAGGGTACCAACTAGAGGATAACTTGATTGAGTTCGATTTGGCGAGTAACAGATTTGGGTTTAGTTCCACGTTATTGGGTCGTCGTACTACCTGTGCCAACTTCAATTTCACTTCCACTGCATGATTAAATTCTATTTCATCATTTCTTTTAAAATAAATGTTATGAGTGGCTAATATCTATATGTTTGATATGGTTAATAAAGGGCCTATGAATACTTTGTGAATTGGAAAGTTTTATTACTTTATTTGAATAATGATGTAACATTTGAATATATACATACTCTATGGTTTTGTGTTCTACTCAGAAACCACAAGATTACTAATCAGCCTAATCCATTCTGATATGCTATGAGGATTGTCTTGACAGCATTATATGTTGAAATTTTTTGACTCTTGAATTAACAACAAACTAGATCTTGACCCGTGCGACCGCACGGATATTAATTTTCAGTTTTAATTTTAGTTTACTTATACTAAATAGTATATTTGTAATATTTGTAATATTTGATCATTTTATATTGACTAAGCTAAGGATGGGTATTTGGATATCCACTCGAATTTGGTTAAAATCTATTCGGATTTGAGTTTTTTGAGTTTAAAGATTCTAACTCTATTCGGGTATTTATAACTTTTGGTTCCAGTTTGATTCAGATCTTTGCGAGTTTGATAACCCGTTTAAACTATTTTTAAATTTTCAAATTTTACATATCTTTAAATTTCTCTAGATCTAAAAATAAAAATAATATAACATGTAAATTTGAGTAATATAAACCAAAATACCTAAATTAAAAATTAAAAATAGGTTTAACTTGAATATTCGGATGAAGAATAAATATATATTTAAGTATTTTTGGTGTTTTGATTATTATTTATCTACTTTAAATGTTTACTTTTGATTATTTTAATATTTTAAATATTTTAAACAATTTAAAATAGCTTATATCTTGTATATTAATTCAAAAATAGCTAACATATTGAAGTATATAAATATGATTTAAATACATTCAAATATACGAAATATCTCGTACGGATAAGGTTTGGTTATAGTTCTCTAGATATCAAGTTTGGATATTATCGAGTTTCGGTTCAAATTTCCTAATACTTTTTTCGTTCATGAAGAGTTGATATTATGATTTCCAGAATTGTTTGTCTAATAAAAATATATTTTTTTTGAATTTGACATTGATTTAATGGAAAAATTAATGAAGTGTATTTAATTCAAATTTAATTTTGGAAAACACATTAATCTAAGTGGAAAAGATAAAACATTAAAATCGGAAATATCATTTAATTGTGTATTTAATTCAAATTTAATTTTGGAAAACACATTAATTTAAGTGAAAAAACATCATTAAAATAGGAAGTATTATTTAATGTCAGTGACATATCATGGTAAATAAAAGTGAAAACTAAGGGGTATTTCATATGGGTACTTCTCTTTTAATAATATAGATTAAATTTATTAATGTTTGTTAGACTATGTGACTGTCACAAAAGCTACTAGCGTGTTTATGTTGTTCAGCATATCATAAAATAATATGATACGTTTCTTAATAAGTAATCTCTTAAAGAAAGTATACAATATTTCCAAAACGTTGTAGCTTTGATAGGTTGGTCATTGGTGTTTATTCTTCCAAATGTGAAAGCTTTCAAAAATGGTAAGTATTGCCTTTTTTGATTCCATGTGGCATGTAATCTGGTGCTTTCTAGTGCATGTTAAAAACGTGCCTGACTCTTCTGGACCTTTGGATGTGTTTCCTGAATCCGTAAATAAATTTCTTAGTCGTCAATGTTTGGTTTGCAGCTGATTAAACCACTGATCTTACAAATAAAGTAAGTTGGGCCTCCCTTGATTTGAAAATGGCATATCTTCTAAACCATTTATCCTTTTGATTTGAAACCAATTCGCCGCATGCTCTTGTTGAGTGTAGAATCTAGAAAAACTGGTTTTATGAATAAATTCCTCTTGATTTGTAAGATATGGCGTTTTTATTGCACCTATGTCCTTGTTGACTGCTTTAGCTTCTCTCAACTTCATGTTCTCTACTGATTTTCTCCTGGTCCTTTTATTCTTTTCTGATGATGACTTGATGTCCTCATCACAGTGTCTAGGAACATTTGTAGTACCTTCCTCGAGTTAAAACCATGGGATAGATGCAGTCTCATGTCGTCGACATCTTAACAGAACTAAGAAGACGGGTATATATAAAGCTCAATTGGGCTCAGGGTCCTTGATGTATGAACACGTCCAGATGCCAGCTTGTTGGACGCGTTGAAGTCGATGAAATGCGTCTGCGGTCTTTGCCAGAAAGATGCGCTGCAAAACGAACCTTCTTTTTAAGTAGGCGGTGTTCTATAAAATATATTAATTTCAGTCAACTAACTAACTGAATCCCATATGCCAAGATCTGGTTCTGTCTCTTTTGATGATTCTCGGTACTGACAAGAGATAATATTTAAATTCGATTGAGTTAATTGTTCGTTTCGGGTATAAAGGAATAAGGAATAAGGACTCAGGTGAGTATTATCGAGCATGCTTTAAACCAAAACCACACCAAATCAAAAACCCAACTTTTATAGGATAGCTTAAATTTCAAAATCAAGGTAGAACAAGACAAAAGGGTTGTAATCGGTAACACTAATAAACCATGTCTTGAACTCCGGTCTCAGCCATCTTCTCCAAATCCTCTTGTGTTAACAGAGTTTTCCTGCCCATGGTACCCGTCTTATCGTATGGTTGAGCCATTTTCCTTAGGAACTGCAAAAAATAAGCACCCAAAGTTATTAGTTTTCTTCAGCCAGTGTAAAATGAAAGGAAGGAATTTCAATGGCAGTGAGTTTATACCTCTCGGGCAATATGAATGGCCATGTCAGTGCTTAGATTCAAGTGCGCATCACGCAGATGCGATAGTATCCAACCTGGTAATTTGGACCGCTTGTCATGACGGCTATATCTGCAAGTTTGCAACAGCAATCGTTAATCACAGCAAACCAGTGTGAGCGATCAAGGAACTACCTATTTCGCGGGAAATACACATAAACTGGGCACATACTTAATATGTACAGAAAATCACTTGTAGCAAACTAGTAAGAACCTAAATGACCAGACCCGAATCACAGTATATATATATACACCTCTTGTCCGCAAATATCATCATCCCATAATCAGCCTTTGATCGGATTACTCGCCCCACGCATTGAGCTGCTTGCCTCTGTTTTGTACCAAAAAATACATCAATAGCCATCACAGACAGGTCAAACATTTTGCACCAAAATACCCATATAAGATCTTAAGATTTGGAATCATACCAAGGCATCAAAAGTTAGGAAATCGCCTTCCTTTATTTGAAATGTATCACGCAGATACTCCAATCGTGCAAGTAATATCCTGAAAATATATTAATCTTAGCATCTCCACACATGACCCAAGTCAACCGGAAAAATTAAAGGATGCCTAGTTTTGGGTATAACTTACTTGCTTAATGTATATTGAAAAGGCACACCAAACATTACAACCAGTCTTCCATAATGACGGTCAAAATCGATACCTTCAGCAACCTTCCCCCTGCCATTCAGATACAGTACTTGATCAATCTCTTTGAATTTTCCATACGAGATGGATCCAGTATTTACATACATAACGACAGAACCAGAAGTTTCTTGCCGTGAATTCCCAAAACACACACAATTTTTACCTGGCTACAGAGAAGAAAACTGCACCTCTTCCGCAATCACAAGCCCTGCGATAATTGTCAAGTGCCAATGTTGTTTCTACAACATCTTGCGTTTCGAAGAAGACAAGCTTCTGTTGCGTTATTTCCTACACAAAATTAAAAGTAGTGGTCATCTTAGGAAACAAGTATACATTAGTGTCTTATAGCAACTACAAAATTCCAGTTCATGCAAAACTGTGAAAATAATAGTGACATGGTAAAGCGTGGAAGAAGGACCTTTACCTTCAGAATTCCCGTTTCATTCCATGTAGCAATAATGCCATCCATGTATGAGTAACTAACAAAGAAACAGACAACTCCATCAGGAACAACAGATACCATCTCTACCAAAAGCTTTCCATAATTCCTCACAACACCCGGATCACTTCTCATGTCAAATTTGGTGCTAACAGGGAGCTGGTCACTGCAAACGCAAGAAGAAACAATCACTAATAATAAATACATAAAGTATAAACAATAAAGGGCAGTGTTTAGGAACATTTTTTTAAAAATACCTTCCTCGAGTTAAAACCATGGGGCAGATGCAGTCTCGTGTCATCGACATCTTGAAGCTTCGACTAACAACAGGATTGAAACTAAGAAGACGGGGATAAAGATCAATTGGGCTCAGGGTCCCTGATGTAATTACTACTGACTGGAAACGATCAAACACCGGTTTTATAGCCAGAGACGCATCATGACAGCTCAACTGAGATACAAAAAAAAAGATATGTTTCAGATACATTTCTCACTATCTCTGAAACCAGAGCAACAATATAATACTCAAAAGAAAGCAGCTCAAAAACACGTACTGACCTGCAATATTGGATCTGGAATATGAGGCATTCTTTCGTCATAAGGCTCAATGATGATGGAAAATCCCCGTGCATATGTCCCAACAAGAGTTGCAAAGTCGCATACTGTCTGGATAGGCAAAAACTCATCGGTATCTGTAATTTCAAGGGTCATCATGAGAGAGTGGAGGCGGTCATAACAGAACTTGAGTGTTTTCTGCTCAATTCCAGCCTGAGAATTAAGCGATGATACAAAGCTAACAGGGCTTTCTTTCTCCACGTTCTCAGTATCCAGCCGTCCCTCCAAGTACTGAAGTAATCGGCGTAACACATGCACAAAATGCTCAGCCCGTCTAATATTCCCTGGGACAGCCTCCTTTAGAATATCATTTGGCAGTGCAGGGTTTGCAAGCCATTGATCAGTTCCTGAAAAAAAAAACATACATGTTCTGTCAAATTCATAGAATCAATCAAATCACGCATCAACTTACTGAAATAAACACTTACCAGATAAGTCCCCTCTGAGTGCCAAACCCTCCACTAGTCGGTTGTATTCAGCTCGCAGTCTTCCAGCGTCTGAAGCCTTGAACCTTCCTACCAGTTAGACAAATTAAAAATAAAGTAGCAGGAAACAAAAAAGGGCAGTTCCTAAACTGAATTATGCAGTATAGGATTAAGAAGAGCTATGTAGGAAGAAGAGAAGAGCGGACCTATCAATTTCTTGCCTAATCTTATTAAGATTTCGATTAGCTCCTTCAAGTGTAACCCTTCTCACACTGACGCTGAGTGCTTCAATACAGACATTATCTATATTATGCGCTTCGTCAAACACAACAACAGTCTCCTTTTGTAATTCCTTGGATATGATTCCAGCCACCTTAGGATCAAGTAAATACTGGTAGCTATAAACAATGACATTGGCGAACTGAACCATATGCCGGGCAAGGAAGTAAGGACACCATCCTCGATTCTTACCAAACGCCCTCAAATCCTAACATCGAAAACACACATTCAATAATCTGAAAAGAAAGAAAAAAACACTAAATAAGAGATTCAAACTTATTGAATCATATACCTCTAAAGTATAAACACCAGGAGGCAACAAGGCATTCTCAGCAGCCTTCTCGTGGTTCTCAAAGTAGTCACAGAGTTCCACATTAGGATTCTCCGCAGCTAGAGCCCTAACCCAACTAGCCGTACGTTTCCTACACGCAGCGTCAACTGAATCGCGATTCTCCGCCGCTAAGACCTTAGGATTAACGCAAAGATTCTTCCGGGAGGAAAGACCGAGGGCGAGGATCTTAGCCTGGGCGCCGAGGTGGCTTACTTGATAGTCGTGGAGTATCTTAAGCTCACCGAGCGTTTTCTCCATCTCGTGGACAGTACGAGTGCAGTAGACAAGCTTGATGGGAGAATCGGGACGAGAGAGGCGGTAGCTGGTGATGAGGGAGAGGAGGGCGATGGTTTTGCCAGTTCCGGTGGGCATCTCCAGAAGGCAATGTCCCTTGGCGTCTAGGGCTCGCTTCAGTTCAACCATGTATTCGTATTGCTCTGGGTATATGTTGTCATAAGGGAAGTAGACGGTTACGTCTTCGATTTTGAAGATCATCTTTTCTTCCTCCTCCTCCTCTCCGTTGAAAGGACCTAACAAATCGAAATCGGAATAACACTTAGCAAACTTTAAAAAAAACCTAAAACTCGAATTTGAGTGATCAAACAGGCGATTCGAGCTACAATACAAATAAAGTTTAACGGCGAGATTCGAGTTGGAACACTTAACGAGAAAAAGTGAAAGATTACCGGCGAGAATGGAAGGTTAACGACTGAGAGAGGAGCTGTATCAGCTTGAGAGGAGAAGGAACGATCTGCGAGTGGTCTTGTTAAGCATAAGAATTGAAAGAAATAGAAGAGACATTTGTGTTTTGACCCCTATATTTTTTGTTTTCTTCATATTCTAACCACTCGTTATTTTTACTTTCAAGGAATAGACTTAAAAAGAATGCAAATATTACACAATCGCTAGATTTTCTTTTAAATGTGGCAGGAAAGTTTAGAAAGGTGTTAATAAACCCATAAAAGAGTACATGACTGGATTAGAAGACAAGTGATAGAGTGTAGTAGTTGCAACAGACAGAAACAAAAACTCAAAAGTCTTATTATTCTTCGACTGGTTGCTGGAAAGCTAAGCCCTTTATCACATGTCGACACTGAAACCTGCAGTGAAACCCGATGGGGATTATCAAGATGATCCTCCGATGAGTAACTGTACTTATTCAGTCTGTAAGTGGAGAAGATGAAAAGGGAATTACCATATTAGATCATTTGTGTCAGTATTGAACGGAACATTTGTCTCATTATCTTGAGTTTTGCACTTGAACCGCAGCTTTAGAGGCACAAACTGCAATAACAAAGAACATTTTTGCAAGGTGTGATCGAAATCCAAATTTTTACTTGGATGTGTAGTGTATGAGGAGCTAATATAGAAACTAGCACAAGTCTCTATACCTTTCTGTTGTATCTGAAGTCACGTTTAGGAAGGAAATGTTGGGGAAGATTCAGAGAAGCTGGAGCTTGAACCAATATAAAGAGCCTCATTGGGCCTGCAATTCAGAAGAAAAACGAAATGAAACAATTTAACAGTCTACACCACAGTTGGCCTCACGGTTAATAATGCTGCTGATGAAGTTTGAGATTTCTGCAAAAGTTACCTGGGCACGAAGTTGATCCAGCACCCGTCGAGATCAGTGCTCGGATAGTCTATATATATAATAAAGCCAAAAAAAAAAAGTGACGAGATTAACATTTTTACTTCTCTAATAGCAGATAAGATGATCCAAGTAACAAGAAGTTAAGAGGTAAGATTAAAAACCTTTTTGGAAAGTGATTCAGTAGCTTTGCATTTGGAAAAGTCACCTTGAAAGCTCAAAACATTATCACCGTGTGTGAATAACAGTTCATAAGCTTTTTGAGGACGTAAAGGACTACCACCAAGAATCAACACAACTCTGTGAATGTGAGGAGCTTCACGGATCAATAACTGGAGGGCACTTCGGAGAGTAGAGATGGTGGTCATCAGCTTCTGGAGTTTCTTAATTTCAAGCTTCACCTCTCTTTTCCTACTCAATAGTTTTCTCCTGACCAGTGGCTTCACATCTGGTTGTGTAAGATGCGCCTCCTAACAACCTAAGTTTCTTAGAGAGTGAACAAACAAGGGGTAGAGTAAAAAGTGGGGTGGGTAGAAGGGAGCAACATACCAGATCAGTAAACTCAGTTTGCAATCCATCAAAGTCAAGAGTCATGTCTTGCAATACCCTGCACACACACATGTAACCCAACCAATAAGCAGAAGAGTGACCAAAACCAAACGCTTTGACTTTGATTTACAATAATAATAAACGCCAATACATAAAAGATAAATGCTACAGCTTCTTCTTCTGCTTGAGCGAGCGTTACACAAGACCTTTCGGAGTGTAGCATAAAGATGAACATAGTGAAGAATCATGCCTCAAAGTTTCTCAATATATATTAATATCCCCTAAGGATTTGAGCATAAACTCAACTACCAAGATTTGATCTCTATAACTCACACTAATCAAACCTGAATCCACACCAATCCATAACCAGAAATCTTCTATTCTTCATAAAAAAAAATCTAATTTAATCGAACAGATACATGGCAGCAGATTGACCATCAAATAAGAACAGAATCGAACCATATATAAGAGTTGAAAATAGGGAGACGACGTACGAAGGGATCTGCTGATGCATATAGAGCACGAAACCGAGAATGTCATTGATGATGTGGAAGACGCCGGAGCCGCCGAGTGAAGAAGCCGTGGTCGCGATGTCTACGTCGTACTTCTCCTCTGTAGTTCCCTCTCCTTCCTCCATCTCCATCTCCATCGTGATCGAAGATTTAACCTACCTGCGTAACTGTGTTTCTCAGTAAATTTAAATAAAAGTCAGTAGGCGGGGGAGAGATGAAGAAGAAGAACGACGGCTAGATTGAATTTCAAAGCATTTCACCGGAACTTTTTTTTTTTTAAAAAGATGAAAATGACAAATCAAACCCTTGGGAGAACTAGAATGACAAGTTAGTCCCATAAACTTTGTTAACTTCACATTTAACCCCTAAAGCAAGCAATAATCGCTGGCGAGAGTTGGGCCGATCTCGCTTCCCGTTCTTTGCTAATCATTACTAGCCCACTTATGTACTTTGATCATATTATTTTTTGTTGGGTCTTCAAATAATCAAAGCTAAGTCCAGCCTTTTGAATTTAACCCATATTTAACTGATGATGAATGTACATATTTAAACACTACACAATCAATAATCATTGTCTTCCTCTTTTTTTTGTTTCCCAAATTTTATATATATGATGGCTACGAATACAAGAGATATTATTAGTATATTGTGTTTACTTTATGAGATTTAGATCACTAAAATAGACAGTAATCAAATTAAAGGAGCAAAAGATGTTTGATATAGAAAATAAAGATTGAACATACAATCACAGAAATGGGTGCCGCTTGAGATAGTGGTCAATAAAAAGCATCAAGTAGCACGCAGAACCAGAGACAAACATAGTCCTCTCTCGATATTCGTTTGCAGAGAAACAAAGGTACTCCTTTGATATATTTGCATACTTTTTGAGACCTTGGATTGGACATTACATTTATAACTTGTCTACTTCCCATTGGTTGAACTTTTTATATGTAAGGATGCAAAGTATATATTAAGTGACAAACATTTGTTCATGTCGGGGGATATTTATACCTAAAACAGTTTATTTTTATCATATATCCGATTTATTGTCTTCTTCTTTTTCATATTTTAAGGTGTTTGGTTGGAAAGAAAATCTCACCTCACAGATATGTAAGAAACTTAAATAATATATAAATGATTTGAACTATTTTATTTACCGTCGATTGATTTTATGTTAGAAGCTTATAAAACTTATCATGATATCAGAGCGAATTTACACCCTGACCTATTAATCTGGTCTGGATAGTAGTCCGATTATCTCACTACCTTAATCTGTTAATCTGGTCTGGATAGTAGTCTGATCATCCCACTATCTGATGGTTCATAAAAAGCTCAGTTCCGATAAGATTGTTAGAAAAATAAAATATTGTTTTGGAAAGGATCTATGGATTTTGCAATTAATGATTATATACACCGTTATATATCTCATGGAAATGTGTTAAAGATAAGATCCCACATTAAAATTATATAAGAAATTGAAGTAATATATAAAAAGTTTGGACCACTCTATTTATCCAAATTGATTTTAAGTTGGAAATCTATTATAACTTATTATGTTTTTTAGTAGAAAACCAAATCCATTGTTTGTGCATGATGGAACTTGATCAATATGGTCTTAAACCGACAAGTTTTTCTATTCACCCGAACAAACCATTGTACCATAAGCTCTAAAAGAATGTAAATATGTCTTTATAACCCGTGATGAAACATGTATACATAAACGTTTGGCTTATTGTTATTTTGTACGTTCTGATTTATTGTTTAGTGTACCATTAACGAGGGAGTTCAAGCACTTACATAGGATATGATAACGCAAAAAGGAAGTTTTGGAGCAAAAGAAGGAAAGGAGCGTCCTCACATTTCGTACAAGGAAAATCAGAAACAGAATCAAAATGGGAGCAAAAGGGAAATTAAAAGGAAAGAAAAAATGTTTAAAATTAATAAAAGTAAGTGAGAAATAGGATTTTGCATGTGATGATCATGTGGACGTGTGGGAGCAATCTCTCATATGTTCATGTGGGGATTGTACGTACCACATATGTTTTCTTTTACGCACGTCATAATCAATGAAAAGATGATATATGCGTAATGCATTTGTTGTGAATGCAAACAAAGTCCCACATTGGAAGTTTAGACAAATAATGTCTAGTATATAAAGGGATGTCCAACTCTGATTAGTACGAGGCCTTTTGGGAAGGAGTCCCAGAAACAAATCCATGCGGGCTTTGCCTTCGGGCCCAAAGTGGACAATATCGTACTAATCGGACAAGATAAAGTTGGACGTGGGCTTGGAAAAGACCAACAATTGGTATAAGAGCCGAGATGACGAACATCTGCAAGAAGACCAAAATACCCTTCAAGTTCGAAGAGCCTCCACTTCGATGGGAAGGGCGGGGGTGCGTAGTAGAGGCCAGTCAAAGATCCTGGAAGCTTCGGTTGTGGGAGGAAAATCCTCAAGGTGACTTCGCGATTAAGTGGTGCCGGAAACTTATATCGAAAGTCTCTCCCTAACGACGATGCAAGATTAGGTGGATATTCCTAACGGTGCTGCAAGGATTAGGTGGTGAATGTCCTAATGGTGCAGTAAGGGTTAGGTGGATAAATCTTAATGGTGTAACAAGGGTTAGGTGAAGAGGCCCGTTGGTGATTACGGCGGTACAAGAGGTGTGCCAGGTTTCGCTGGAGGTTGGAAAACCAAGGGTTCATGTGGTACTTGGTTTGAGAGGATGTTTGTTGTGAATGCAAACAAAGTCCCACATTGGAAGTTTAGACAAATAATGACTAGTATATAAAGGGATGTCCAACTCTGATTAGTACGAGGCCTTTTGGGAAGGAGTCCCAGAAACAAATCCATGCGGGCTTTGCCTTCGGGCCCAAAGTGGACAATATCGTACTAATCGGACAAGATAGAGTTGGACGTGGGCTTGGAAAAGACCAACAGCATTGCATAGTAGTTGGACTATATAGATTAAACTTCTGTTACAAAATGTTAAACATAAGTAAAGTAATTATACTAGTGTAAGAAAATCCCACGTCTGTGGTCGAGTCGTCAAGGAGTTCTATGGATCTTCAAAGAACCTGAATTGGAATTTGCACCATATAAGATTTTCACACACGTGGTCACTGAGGCTTTCACATTTTCTATTTGGGGAATGATTTACCATTTTTTATACTGGTGTAAGACAATAGCTTAACACAACAACAACAAAATATATTATATTTACCTCTGGTTTTGGGAAAAAAAAATGAACTGCTCAGAAATTTCAACTACACAATATATATATATATATATATATGCGTATTGGCTACAGACAAAAATTGTGGGAATGTGAAAGATAATATTAGTAGAAAAAGGTTAGGTTTTTGCGAGAATGATATAGGAAACTTCCTAAAGGACATTGTCCGAGTTCGTTTCCCTTAAATAATGAAGATAAAATATATATATATATATATATATATATATATATGCGTATTGGCTACAGATAAAAATTGTGGGAATGTGAAAGATAATATTAGTAGAAACAGGTTAGGTTTTTGCGAGAATGATATAGGAAGCTTCCTAAAGGACATTGTCCGAGTTCGCTTCCCTTAAATAATGAAGATAAAATATATATATATATATATATGCGTATTGGCTACAGATAAAAATTGTGGGAATGTGAAAGATAATATTAGTAGAAAAAGGTTAGGTTTTTGCGAGAATGATATAGGAAGCTTCCTAAAGGACATTGTCCGAGTTCGTTTCCCTTAAATAATGAAGATAAAATAGTACATTTGCAGTTTTTGTTCTTGTAAACCATGCCATGACTACTAAAAAAAATCAATAATAATAATTCTCATTTAACATTACACTAAACAGAATTAGAAACACACTCAAAGTAACTAGAGAAACCTCATACAAGAAAAACATAAAGAAACCCATTAATTATTTAATGAAAACATTGGAGTTGGAGTTGAACTAGGTCTTAAGTAGCGACCCAAAACTGCTGCTGCTTCCAAGTAGTAAGCATTGGCTTAGGCTCACGACCATTCTCCTTGCATCTGCTGCTTAATATGCTAAACTTTTTATTTCCATTTTGACCCTCTAAGTTCTCAATAATTTCCTCCTCTGTTTCTTCTTCCTCGTGAGTATGCCCAAGAAAAGAGCTTTCCTGCGATAAAGAGAGACGGAGCCTTCCTCCACCACGTTCCGCTACGAAGTTACGAGCCGGAGACGAAACCCTAATTGCTTGAACAACAAGACGACCATCTTCTCCTAGTTTTCTTACCATACGAGTGTACTTTGATCCTTTAACGAACTTCATCGGTGGCGGGAATGATTTCTTTGCAGGCAAGGCAGTGTCTTTTTCTTCTTCTCGAGTTTTTGGCTGAGAAGGAACCCTAGGAGTGTGGGTTGCTTCAAACGCAAGCAACAACAAATCGTCACCACTCTCGCTTCCTGTTTCGGTCCCAAGGCTCTCAGTGCACATCTCTAAGCTTTTCTCACTCAGCTTGGAAACAGAGCGTTTCTCGGCCGGGTGAACATAAGCTTTGTCCTCTACGTTTCGGACAATGGCAGTGATATCAGACATAGACTGAAGGAAACTCAGTCCACCTTTTTGGGTGAAACTTTCGTTTCTTTCACTCTTGGTGACAATTTTATCAAGCGCTTGACATATAGCAACTGACATTTTTGGTGTTCTTCAGAAAAAAAAACAGAGGATCCAAATGAGAGTTTATAATTGTTCTTGAGATCTTTCAGTTTTTCTCGTTGGTTGGTTTTGATCAACGGAAAATTTGGAGAGAAAGAGATTGATTTCTTGTTTGAATTAAAAGAGGTAACTAAAAGGAAAGAGGGATGAATGTGAAAGAAAAGAGGGAGGTATGAACAAGTATTTATAGTGGTGAGTCCACTTGCCATTGGATTCCTATTGGCTTTTATTATTCCCAGCTCCATCTTAATTGCATGAACATATATATCAACTGGTTAACATACCGTACAGTTTGTGCTAGTTCATATGCTAAACCATTACTCCTCTGTGTTTGGTCTAACGGATATTATCCTGTATATCCATAAGTTCATATCATTTTGTAATAATATGTAAACCAATAGAGTCGGAAGAATGGAATCATAAGCGCTTTGCTTGTGTTTGTATTTAACAACTAATTAACATATCCTTAGGGGAAAGCTTAAATGAGAAAAACAAAATATGATACTTAAACATAGAAGATAGACATTTTAAACATTTTTTTCTGTACCCCTTAAACGCATATTCGTCCTATTAATGGCTTTTACACTTATCTTGATTTTTAATTGCCCAAATATCTTTGTATATGCTAAGTTAAAGTTAAAACACATCATTATTTTATTTAAGTAGGATTAAAAAGAGACTAAAACTTGCATTGGTTTAACAGGTTATCCTCACCACAAATCACATGTTACAAAAAATGATTTGAACTTGGAAATGAATCACAGAATTAAGCAAAAGAGAATTCAAAATGAAAACCAAAAAGATTGATATTACCAAACTGCCCTTATGGAAGAAAATTTCGAAAAATCAATAATTGAAGAGAAAGAAACCACAAAAGGCAAAAGATTCAAGTCCACAACCACAACCTTCCTGGGACCTTTAGCTACACTTGCAACTGTAATGCCAAGTGACATAAATCTTAAATATAGTTACAAATTTAATAACGAGATTGTCTTCTTTTATCCAATACCAAACCAAATTTCAACTGTATTCGCGGTTTTTACAGTGTATATGCTTCGAAATTTTGCAAGGAGTAAGTCCATAATCAAATAAAAGCGGCAACATACTGTTACCAATCAATAGTATATGTCCGAACCCTTGAGATTGTGTTTCTGAGTTTGTAGCATCTATCAATATGAATACCATATTGACAGTTTCCTAACACTTGTTGGTACATTATGACCAGATTCAAAGAAAAAGGGAAATACAACATGCGAAAACGGAGAGCTATCTTCTTATGATTAATCTCACATCTCAAGTGTAAATGAATGATTTCAAAACATGTTTGCCCTGTAATAGAAAACTTATGGGGATATGTTCCTATCTTTTACGTGTTTTGAGAGCACGAATCAATGCTCTCGGGTTAGAGATGATCGTCTTATAGCCTAAGCCCATAGGTTCTCAAAGAAGTAACAAATGTAGGGTCAGTTAAAGAACATAGACCATAAGCATGTCTCATACCAATAGAGGAGATCAGTAGTGACGTCTATTAAAACTATTTAGTTAATGGAACCAGAACTTTAAAAAGCTATGGGTAGCAGAAGAAGTTTCCATTTCAAGTGAGGAAAACTTTTCAAATCTTCATGTGTTGTGAAAGCAAAAGTTGTTTGGTAATGAAATGTCGAAGAAAGCTTTGAGATGAAACGTGAGTAGTAACTTAGTGCTAAGTAAAGTTATAGAGCAGAATCTGTACCTTATTTCTCCCTGGCCATATAAAATTTCGCATTCGCCAATAGCTATCTACCTTATTTTCCTCTAACCAATCAGAGGAAGAGAAACTTTGAAACAAGAACCAAACCAAAGTAGGCTTTCTCTGCATCATCACTCCACTTCTGGCCCCCAAATGAAAAGGACAATCCAAAGCTAGATCCTTTCAAGTTTCTTTGTTTTTTAAACACAGTACTAATTGTTTTTTTTTGTTAAGTCTATTTTAACTTTATAATCTTTAGCAACAAAGGAAGGTGGAATCTATTTCATGCTTACACAAAAACATGGCAACTGGAAATTTTATTCTCTTTCCTAACTTTTGACTATACTTAATAATATTCTCTCATTGTTTTATTAAAATAATAATCAAAAGGTTTGGTTAGCAAGCATACATGTCATTAGTTAAAGCCTTTTGACTTCGATTAGAGCACTAAAAGGAGCCTATGAGGAAGCTTTTATATAATGTTAGTCCAACGTTAATTTTAATAATTCCCATTCCCACTATTAAGCATTAACTAAGGTTTATACCACTAATTCTGGACTTTCAAAATTTCGAACCAATCCTAACCTAGAAAAGAAAGTTATGCGCTTTTATCTTTAGAAATTATAGCTAGCATATGCTGAGGATTACTCCCCATGGAAACCTATACTAAGAGTTTTATACATATTCAATTCACTTAAGTCAAAAGATCAGTACATTAACAACAAAGTTAGATGCTCTATGCGGAAAACCGATTGCATATGAATGAATTCAACCTATTCATGTACTCCAGAAGAATATAAAAATCCTAATAGAAAAAACGAGTCAACTAATATACTAACCTGTAATGTGAGGTACATGTGCAGGTCAGAGAGGAGCTTCCAGTTTATCCATCCACTTGTATCACAAACAATCTGAAAAGAATTACAAAATATAATACAAAAGTGCATGCCCATCTACTGAATTCGCATCCAATAAAACTGACTCCATTTCACTCGTCGAAACTGGTTGGTCTTATTCAGTATGATAACGCATACACTTGTCCCCAGTGAACAATGTCAATGACATTTTGTTGGGGCAACTAAAGTCTCATCTTAATACATGAAGGTTATCAATTTCAACTTTTAGCAACTGTAATTTACTCCTAATATCTGATAGTTCTTTCTGGATGCCTAAAAGCCGATCAAGTCTTAGCTGAGCTTCTTCTCGGTAAGGCTTGGCAACAATATTCACAAAGTTTACTAGATTATTCGTTGCTTCTGAAAGATCCTTTTGCATAGCATCTTCGAGTTGTTGAGCCAACGCATCAGCCACTTTATTCACCTTACCAATTATAGCTTGCCTTCGATATGGGAAGTTTGCTATAGCCACATACCTGCCATATAGATTGTGTTATATACAACTAATAGTTTCTCTAAAACATCATAATATCTCACTGGCTGCAAGAAAAAAATACACTACGTGATACAAGAAAGCGCAGTAATGAGACGATGGGAAAGAAGAGAAACTCGGAGAAGTGTTACCCTCCAGCAGAGCAAAGGCCAAGAGCAAGAAGATCTTCCAATGTGGTGGGTAGTACTGAGGTTAGAAGTGATGCAGAAAGTCCTGCAGCTCCAAGCCCACCAACTGTCACAAAGAACTACAAAAAAAAAAGAGCAAACAAAATCATATGTCAAAAAAGTCACTTGATTGCTTGTTGAAGAATCTAACAAGTATCTGGATGAACAGATAACCCAATAAAACAATGATAGAGATCAAGAAAAGAATTTAATACTCGAGACTCACCACTTCACGAATATCTTGTTCCAACCGTTTTGATGTGGTTCCGGCACTCAAGTTCTGGATGGTTTTCAAGCTGAATTTATCAGTTTTCCGAAGCAAGTCGTACGTGTCTATGCCCAATTGAGTTTTTGAATTGACATATTTTGGCCATTTGTTTTCAAATGACTTCAAGGAAAGACTCCCTTCCCGGGCAGTATTTGATTGTAGCCATTCAGCATATTTTCCAAGTAAGTCCTGCAAACAGTTAAGTGTTAAAAATAGAAGTCTTAGTCACTAGCCAGACACCAGTATCAGGTCAAAACAAGACAAGATGGATACTACTTAATTTATGCATGAATACTGAATAAAAACTATATCTCAGATGTTGTAGTATATGATCTTTGGAGTAACAGACTTACTTGAGCATTTGAGAGTGCTGGAGAGAGTATTTCCCCATTAACTTTGGATGTAGCCGCTACAGAGGCTGAGTTTTCCCCTTTAAAGACGTAAGAGATCGCAAGATCAAGGCTTGATAGTCGCAGGGTAGATTCTATTAGATCAACAACTTGCAATCTGGCATTATCAATCTGCAACCAGAGGATAAAACACCCGAAAAATCCAAGTTAGAACAATCCAATTTCCTCCTGCGTGATTCAACAAGATATATCTAATAGAATTTATACCAGCGACAAAACCTGCCTTCTCCAAGATATGCTCTCATATTCCATCGTAAGAGCGTATTCTTTAGCATGATTGATAATCTTGTCTGCTGAAGCCAAATCTTCCCTAGCAGCTACGCAATCTTGTATCACAAGAGATTCCACGGAAGAAAGAAGACGCTCTGCAATTGCAATAGGCGTCTCCAATTTAAGCCTTATTCTCTCCATCCCGGTGGCAGTTGAGCTATCTAGGAAGCTGTACAGAAATTTCTCAAGTTCAATGAAGCTCTGGGTTCTCCAATCAGAATCCAAGACCTCTAAATCATCTCTGCCTACCAAAGATGCTGTTGAAAGTTTCGCCTCAAGAGCAGACCGTGCGGACACAGGATACAATATCACATTTTCTGTATTAAGCAACTTCTGCGTATTTTCTTTAACAAACGAGATAGCTTCCTCAAGCTGCATCATAAAAAATCAAATCGTAGTCAACAAAAACCCAAGACTACATAAACTATCAAGAGACATAATCTTGTTTCTGATAAACCTCACGAGTATCACGGTAGATATCAGATTTATTCAGGATAAACACGAATTTCTTTTTCCACTGCTGGGTATACCGGAGAAACGCAACCTGACAAACACAATGACATGTATATTAGCCTACAGAAAAATAGTGACAGCAGGAAACTGACGAAGTAGAGAGTTTAACATAATCATTAATATTGTTAATCTTAGTACTAAATCGATATATGCAGTTAACCTAGTGACAGCTTCCCCTTACTACACAAAGTGTTGATGGTGTAAATATTTAACCAGCTACTACTTAGTGAGATACGTATCGAGTAAAACCAACAATAACTAACATGCCAGGCAAACAGTAACATCTACCTCACTTTCAGTTAAAGGACGGTCAGCAGAAAGAACGAAAACAAGCAGATCTGCACGTGGAACAAATTCTTCTGTAAGACGTTGTTGCCTTTGAAGGATCACATTAGTCCCAGGTGTGTCAACGATATTGATCTGTTCGAAAAGAGAACAACACAAATCAATTCCTCCAACTAATTAGAAAATTCAGGACTGGGATGGCAGAATTTTGAATGACTCACATCCTTAAGTATTGGTGCAGGAAGATAGCAAATGTATTGGCCGTCTGGATGCCTTTGGCAACGTTGTTGCTCCTCAGATTCTAAATCAGAGTAGCAAAGAAAAGTGATTTCATTGGTGGTGGGGACTACACCCTCTTTGAGATATCTCTTCCCAAGAAGTGCATTGATAACCGTTGATTTTCCGGAGTTAAATTCCCCCTAGTACCACGAATTCCAGTAAAATGCTTATCCATACAAAAACCATTTTAAATCATAAAGGCTAATTGTCCTGCTTAAAACCCCGAAGCAGAAATATAAAGAAAACTAGTTGGAAGCCTCTAGAAAACCCATGCAGTGTTTCAAATTTTAAGCAAAACATGCTGATAATTTCTGAACTCTTCTAACAACTAAGTATCTAAGAGAACAGTATACTCACAAGTCACAAGAATACGAGAAAATAAGTCCTTGAGCAGAGAATACAGTTAGGAAGTATGTGCATTGTCAAAAAAAAAAGAAGTATGTGCATTGTCTAGCAAAGATCTATATCGACTACCAAGTGCTGGCAGAAGTGTATAGCTAAGAAATGTTTTTTCATGAATATAGAGCTAATACCAATGCATATCCCTGGAACCACAATTTGACGGAGTTGAGTGCAGAATTACCACTATAACCATTAAAAATGGCTCATCAATCCGGGAAGCTGCATCGACCAGAAGGGAGACTTCTTCCATCTGTTATTAGAAAACAGTTCAAGACGCAAATTTAAACCATGTTATATTCGCAAAAAAAAAGATCTAGTCTAGAACAATCTCAGAAAAATCGACTACCAAATGTTGTAAATAAAAATCACCAGTGGGGCCGCCTTCTGGATAATTTCAATAGTCTCCCTCAACACTGATTTCTCCATTTCTATAATTTCTTTCTGCTTGTCCTCTAATTTTACGAAGCCAGTAGCATCATGTTTCTCATGCAGGTCACTAGACTCAACCAAGGGTGTTTCGTTCTCGTTAACATAAGAAGTTCCATCAAGAAACAGGCGAAGAGCAACATCCCTGGAAGAACGCAGATCATTCAAAGATACAACGAAACCAGAGGCGCCTGACTTCATCAGTAACTGCAACTCTTCCTTAGCTTCTCCTTTGCTTCTGCACGTCACAAAAATGGGGATCTTCACGCTCTTGAGCAAAGAATCAGCCAATAAACCCACTTCCTGTTGTTGTTGAGCTTCAACAAGTATAATGAAATCAGCACCCTCGGAGGTAGAGGCAGTTAGAGCAGAATCAACATCCTTCACAATCCTAGCCACCAGAGGGAGAAGGACGGACTCAGAATTGGATCCCATCAAAGTGTTTCTCGCTACTATCGCCGGAAGACCTGTACAATACATACTAGCATTGGTTAAACAGAACAGAACTGAAATCGAAATCGGAATCGAAATTAAAATTAAAAATTAGCTTATACTACCTTCGTCGGAGAGAGCAACACCACTGGCACCAACAGCGGCGGCGATATCAACGCGTTCGGAGATCAAGAGGTAAGCACGGCCCTTGACAAGTGATTTCAGCAAACAAGCTGCCTCGTAGAGCTTACCGGCGTTAACTCCACCATCGAGCACCACGATCTGTACCGATTTGGCTAACGCACGGTCGACCAAATCAAGAGTCTCGTCTCGATTCCCGCTCATTACCTCATCCGCGTCGAGGCGGAGGAGCAGACCGGGAACAGCGAGCTCGGGACGCTTGTAACCGCCGGGATAAAGAGTTCGCGGTCTAGAGGGAGAAGTCTGATCGGCGGCGGATTCGTGCGAAGCGTTTCGTATTGAGAGAGAGGAGAGACGTTTTTGACGTGGAGGAGAAAAGGATGATAGCCGACGAGGGAACGGAGGAAATGAAGCGGAGATGAGTAAGGGTGACGTCACACATTGCTGGTAAGAGAGTAGACTTCTCATCTCATGGGTGAGAGAGAGAGAGAGATTTCGTCTTGTGTTTCTGATTAGTTTTCTTATCTCTTAAAGAATCCGTTTCGCCCATCACAAAACTATACCAACGGACCGCGCAATCAAATTGAAAAAAAAAAAACAAATTAAATTAAAAAATTTCTTTTAATGTAAATACAAAAACATGACAAGAACAATAGGATATAGTCTTTCGACTTTTATAGACTTAATCATATTCTAGTTCATCAGGAGCGAGTGATGGGTCTCTTGAGAGGAATCACAGACTTTTTATCCACATCTCTTTGATAATGCCTTCCTCATATCTCTGTGTATTCAAAACCATTTGTTTTAGTTAAAATTCCTAATGGCAACGAAGAGGAAAGTAAAGACTAGAGAGATTGAATCAACAAGCCTCTTTTTACCTAGCCCATCCATCTTCCTCCCCTGAATAATAGCGTACAACCCTCCTATAGATTATGTACCCAAGCTGCCAAGAAAAGAGAGAGAGAGAGAGAGACAGCTTTAGAACACATGGGGATTTATGTAAGTTCTCGTATGAAAAGTTATATGAACTATCATTTCCTTTGACTACAGTACGTTATGAGTTTCTAATTAATTTCATGAGAGAACTAATAGTTTACCTTTTCATACATCTTGATGGCTGGTGTGTTAGAAGCAAGCTCTCACGAAAAAGATCCACAAAGTAGGGCCTTATCACTGTTATCAATACAGAACATCAAGTCAAGAGTTTTGTTCCTTTCAAAATGATCTAAATATCTCGAGTTTCACAAAAATAAGTGGTCTCCTTTGGAAATCAATATCAACATACTATGGTTTCCATCTTCTATTATTCAACCATAACGATCCATATGAAAAAAGAGAAGACTAAAACTGGGAGGTGCTTTGTTAAAGTTAAGGACTTACATCTTATCACTGACATCTTCGAGAAGGTTCATAAGTTTCTTTGCGAGTTGCTGCCTGCGATACTCTTGGAGAGACAGTGACGGCTGTTACATGACCATGCCATTGTTTCACCCCCTGCCCTTCTACTTTACCCATAACTGAAACCATACCAAAATATATTACACACTGACATTTAAAATTAATCCAGGCTGGGCAAAAGAGATGACATCGCAAAGATTCATTTAAAAATAGCTCCTCCACATTCAAATTCAAAAAAAAAAAAAACAGTTTGATCCAGTCAAGTAATAGGGCACCAAAAGAACAGAACATCACAAAGATTCAGGACAAAATATTACAAGATGTTTTGTACTTGCAAGAGAAAAACAGGTGAAGCCTCAAAAATAAATTCACATGAAAACGAAGAGAGAAAGTGAAGATATACATACTATAGCCCATGACCTTCGGAAACATGAAAATAGTCGGGCCATCTCGCCAAGTAGGTCATGTAAAAGGACATGTTGAACTGTTCCAATTAACTAAAATAAATCAACCAGTGACAAGTACGAAGAATAATAGAAGAAGAAGAATGGATTACTGTTTCAGTGAGGTGGTCTAGATTCACGGAGGTGAAACGGAGAAGGTCGTTGCAGCTGAACGAACCTACGAATCGTCGTCATCTTCGCTTCTCTTCCCTGGATGAAGAAGAAGAAGAACTACGAAACACATTAAACAAACAAATAGCTATTTTAAAAGGGCCAATTAGAAATCTAATGAAGCCCATATACATTTGGGCTTAAGACAACGATTACGTCATTATTATATACTTACTTGTTTATTTGAATGAGAAAAACTATTTAATTATCATCATTCTTCACCAATCAATCAATCTCCCGACCAATAGAACCACCCAATCCTCGGCGGCGTTCGATTCGATTGAAGAAAGCTTCCGATGGATCTGCTGAGGCAAGAGATTCTGAAGAAAAGGCAGAGTCTCTCCGAGGAATCTGGTGGCAAGAAGTTCTACAAACGATCCGAGATCGAGCAGAAGAAACTGCAGAAGCTTCGCGAGGAAGAGCGACGCGAGCATGAGCTCAAGGCCCAGCGAAGAGCCGCCGCAGAAGCAGCAGCTAGCGGCGGTGGCAAATCATCTACTAATTCATCCGCCCCTGCCTCTTCTACAACCTCCGCATCCACCAAATCGGAGTCGTCAGCAGCTGCTATCTCCGATTCCAAATCCCTAGCCGACGAGAAGAACATCGAAACCCTAATTCTCCCGAGGCAGGAAGTGATTCGTCGATTGAGAATCCTCAAGCAGCCGATGACTCTCTTCGGTGAGGACGATCAGGCGCGTCTCGATCGGCTCAAGTACGTGTTGAAGGAAGGCTTGTTCGAGGTCGACAGCGACGTGACCGACGGGCAGACGAATGATTTCTTGCGTGACATCTCTGAGCTGAAGAAGAGGCAGAAGAGTGGGATCATGGGAGATAGGAAGAGGAAAGGTAGAGATGAGAGAGGGAGAGAGGAAGGTGAGAGAGGGGAGACTAGGGATGGTGAGCTCAGTAGTGGTGGTGAGTCTAGTGATGTTGATGCTGATAAGGATCTGAAGCGTTTGAAGTCTAACTTCGAGGATCTATGTGATGAGGACAAGATACTTGTGTTCTACAAGAAGCTGTTGATTGAGTGGAAACAGGAGCTTGATGCTGTGGAGAACACTGAGAGGAGAACTGCTAAAGGGAAGAAGAATGTTGCCACTTTTAAGCAGTGTGCTAGGTACCTTACTCCTCTCTTCAACTTATGCAGGAAGAAGGTAACAAACCAAAACCTTTTCCTTTTATTAAAAGTTCTTGTTTGGGTGTGAAACATTGTCGGTAATGAGATCATTCGTAGACTTGTTGTGTGAACTTATATAAGGTAGCAAATTGTTATGTAAATTATCTATGTTCTAATCGAATATTACAGAACTATGTTGATCAAACTTAATGTTACTTAGTTTGGAAAGGAGCATAAATGCACAAACGAGCGTTCAATGAGTCCAATGCTACATAGACATTTAAGACGTAGAATCGCAAGTAGCAAAATCTGTTTCTTTACTTTCTCTATAAGAATGCTCCTTGAATTTGTCATTGAAGCCTCTTTTATCTGCATTTAGTTAACTCTAGAAGATTTGGTGCATAGCAAGTTTGTCCATTTCTGTCTTGTTAGTGTTAGTTTACTATTTTTTATTTATGAGCTCTCATGTACTTAAAAGGTTTCTGTGATGGCTTACAAATTGCAGGGTTTGCCATCTGATATCCGTCAAGCTTTAATGGTGATGGTTAACCACTGCATAAAGCGGGACTACCTCGCTGCAATGGATCACTACATCAAACTAGCCATAGGAAATGCACCGTGGCCCATCGGTGTGACTATGGTTGGGATCCACGAACGTTCTGCGCGAGAGAAGATTCACACCAACAGTGTTGCTCACATCATGAACGACGAGACCACTCGAAAGTATCTCCAGTCTGTTAAAAGATTGATGACATTCTGCCAACGACGTTACCCAACTATGCCTTCTAAAGCCGTTGAGTTCAATAGCTTAGCCAACGGAAGTGATCTACAGTCGTTGCTCGCTGAAGAGAGGCATTTTGGTGGTGATCGTGCACAAGTCTCGGAAGAGAGACTCCGCCTCATGCCTTCTTCTCAGAACGACAGCTAGTGTTACATCTTTGCTGTTATAAATCCTTCTCAGATACTTATGAATGGTTGACTCTGTTATTGTTTTCTTATATAGTATCTTCTCTAGTCCAGTCCATGTGGTAGTTTGTTAAAACCGTGAGAACAATGTTTGAATTTGCATTTTCGAATATGTTTTTGCACCAACAAAAAAAAAAGAGTTGCAATGATAAAAGATCACATAACAAAACATTAATCAGAAGCCAGAAAACAGATCAGCAAATTGTAATCACTGTGTGGTTTTCTTATCATTTCTGTTGTTTTTCCTGAACTCTCTATTCTCTTCAGAGTATTGCTTCTTCATCAAGAGGCTGGACATTGCTGCTCTCGCAGCTTCTGCTGCAGCACTCATCACACTCTCTTCTATTGAAAATTTACCTTGCAGATGCTCCAACAGTTTTGTCCCTCCAGGAATCTGCTCATCTTCAAGGATTGAAGATAGTTCAGTTTCAATGCACGAGATGAGACGAACCCTTGTATAACCAGGATGGTTTGAACCATTAGAGGCGCCTGATACTATCCATAGTGACCTTGTAGATGTGCTAAAAGATATACTTGTTGGGATGAAACTCTCTCCAGGGATTTTAATCACCTAAAAGATATATATTACACAGTTAACTAGTGGTTCATTTTACATGGGTTTGTTAACAAGTGTCGTACCTTTGTAATGGAGAGAGTATGGACTGATAAATCACAGTTTAGCAATACTATTCCTTGAAAGCTGCGTTTTACATTAGTGGAAAGTAATCAAACATCTGATATCTTAAAAGAAACGTACGCATGCTTTAGAAAGAACAGACTTGCCTTTGAATAGCTACTGCTGCAAGAGAAGAATTTGGTAGTGCGCATATGTCGGTAACTGTGACTTGCGTCGGCTCACTTTCATTAGACTCTAAATATTTGACCTTCGATAAGCAAACATCAATTTAAAAAAGAACCGATGGATTTCTCTAACGCATGTCAAAACTAGATAAAAAGAGTTCCAAATGACAAATTGAGAGAAGAATGCAGGATTGAAATGTTTACCATTGGACTAATGTTACATGTGTCCAGAAGAGACCCAGATGTAATATCCCACAGTCGAACCTAAAAGGTTTCAACATCAGTAGAAAGGAGTCTAAACTATACATTAATAGAGACTTTAAAGATCACTTACACTTGAATCTCCACTTCCAGACATGAGGTATCCTTGAGTAAGCTCTAGATTCTGAACAAAGGCTATGCAGGTGACGAACCTATCAAAGGTTTAAGACAAAATGATACATCAGCTGTTAAGTAATCTGCATTTAATTACCTCATTTTAATTTTCTAAACAACACTTGACCACTCTCCAAGAAACCAAACTATATGAAACGAATAGGAATTTGTTGGAATGAGATTACATGTTGTTGCTTTAAAGTCTCACTTACTCTGTATGTCCAAGACAAAAGCTCTGTATTTCATGAGCCCCTTGTAGAGGCTTCTTAGGAAAAACTGTCACCTGTGATGACAAACGTAATCAGTCACTATAAAAGCAATCAGAACAAGAAAGGCACGAGACAGTAATTACTAGTGGACAAGACAAGCTTACCCTGATCTTAAAGTCCCGATCTGCACTAAGAATATATCGACCATCTGTGGAAAACTCCTATGAACAAGAACAGATAAGAATGAGTGAGAAAATAAAGTAAAACTTGAGCTTATTGAAAGAACAAGACCCTCCTTGACAAAACTTGATCTTACCAGGCTAGTAATAATACTACAATAATGGCCAAACAATGGCACACCCTTCTTGCTAGGTAAAATTTGACCCTCATTGATCCCATCCAGCTGGACCACCCAAACAACACCAAACTTGTCCGCATAGCAAACATATGAATCATCGCTGCATATAGCAACCGCGGTAACTCTCTTTTCAGAAGATCTGTCAATATATAAGATTATGCAATTTGAAGGTTGATTTTAGTTAGAGAACATAGAAGCACAATTGTTAGAGCCAGGCTAATCTATAATAATAGTTACTAAACTTACATGGTGGTAAGGCAATGCCAAGAGTCAGCAGACCAAATCTTAACGAGCTTGTCATCTCCTGCAGATGCAAAAAGCTTCCCATTTGCACCATATCTAATACATCTAATGGAATCTTTATGAGAAGGCCCCTCAGATTCATCCACCAAACTAACTGGACGATTCTCTCTGGATTTAAAAAAAAACAAACATTTAGTGAGATAACCAAAACATTGCTGATATTCAAATTTTAAATCATTTAAATCTAAAGATATTAGATTGGTGATTCTAGTTCATCGGAATTTGAAGTAATCAGTGAGCTTACATAAGATCGAATACACGAAGATCCGATCCGACAGTGACAGCAACAGACTTCTGAAATGGATGAACGGATATCAATGCAGGAGCAACCTCGAGTTTGGTCTGCTTTTCTCCATCTTCGATATGAGATTCTTCTTCCATTGTTACACACACGGTAGAAAGTGACGTTAGGGTTTAAGCAGTCTGTTATAAAATGACGTTAGGGGTATTTAAGATTCAGTCAATGGGCCACTCGTATCGGCCCATTGCAATATTAGCAAGATGAAATTTCTCTCTTTTTTTTATCTTGAAGCACTAGAGGTTGTACAATGGGATATTAGGCTAAGATTCTGATATTACAATTACAGAAACAAACCTCACATATTACAATTACAGAAACAAACCTCACATATTACAATTACAGAAACAAACCTCACATATGCCCCCCATATGAGTTTGACGGAATTAAATGTTATGAATTTGCAAAAAAGAAAATGAAGCCCATTAGTTGTAACTCTATAGAAGCTGACACAACTCAAATAAGAAGTGCAGAATCAGTATTGAGGTGTGTAAGGGTAACTAGAAGGTTGGTTTTGGTTTGGCCTTAAATTCGTGTGCCCTTGTCTACTTCCTCTTGAGTATTGGTCCCACATCATCTGTTCTTCCATCAGCATTCTCTGTTTCTTCTCCATATCATTCATCTGCACATAATGTGGTGGCGCAACCACCAACGACGCTGCAAATGGATCCATCGGTATCGGTCCATTGCTGCTTCCATTAGCCGTTGCTGGTGCCGGAAGTGCCAGCATCGTTGCTGCTATAGACAGAACAATCATGTCACATTAGTAGAATGCAAACGAAAAAACAGAGCAGAGGAATAAGAAGCTAAAAAAAGTCAAAACCTGCTGGTCTTCCAGCAGAACCAAATGCCATACTGCTTGCGCTCCCACTGGCTCCATAAGCCGTTGAGGTTTGCACAGCGGCGTTCACTGTACCGTGCTGATACATTCCGTTAAGCAGCAACATATCAAAGCCTCCTCCGAGCTCAGTCTTTTGTGCGGATAAGTTTGTAGCTGATTGCACCAAAGCTGTCTCCCAATCCGCTGAATCATCGTCAAACGCTTCCCATCCAGGACCCGAGGCTGAACCTGAACCGCTCGCGTAAGGGCCGTCGAATAAAGCCAATGCTAAGCTATCTCCAGCTTCTGCAGCCACTACATCGCCGTGTATATCCACAAGATCCAGCAGATCACCAACTTCCTCTTCTTTCTTTTTCTCTGTTACCACTTCTTCCTTTGCTTCTTCCTCACGCTTCTCTTCTTCCTCTTCCTTTTGTGGAGGTGCAGGTAAGGCCTTGATCGCATTCATATCTTCTTGCTCCTCCTCTGTTCTCGCTTCATCCTCCTCTTCAGCAGAGTTTGATTGCTTGGTCTGTTCTAAAGAGGACTTGTCTTTTATAAACTCATCCATGAGTTCAAGCTTCTTCTGCGTGATCTTCTCTATCTCTGGATACTCTGAAGACCTAGCGATCCCTATGTTCTTACACCAAGAATAGAACTGATCTAGCTCTTCAAACTGTTTTGAGACCCGACAGAAAATGTCATAGACCTTGATCGAATCAGGTATGTCTAACTCCATGAACCGTTCGATCAATATCCCCATTATCTCAGTTACATCGTAATATATCTTAAAACTCTCCTTCGCTATCGGATACAGTGCCACAATCACTACTCTGTTGTTCCTCGCGCTCCCTATATAGATATATAACTTGTTACCCAAGAAACAAAGATTTAGATAATATAATATAATTTATACACTACCTGTTGGACGACAAGCCAAGAAACGGTCGAGGAGTTGCTGCAAATGGTTCATTCTGGTGAAAATCTGCTCTGTTTTCATCTCGGCGATGGGTTGTGACCTAACCACTATAGCCGTGGAGAGATCAGCCTCGGGGTCGTCTTTCTTGTCTTCCACGTCATCTCCTCCAACGCAGTAAACTCCACGTTTCCCATGTCTCGTTTGCATCCTGTAGTCGAGCCTTTCGTCTAGGTACAATGCGTAAGTCCTTACAAAAGCAGAGTAATCCCACGAGTTTGACCTAGAAACATCTCTAAAGTCAGACATGTTGAGAAGTCTTGTCCCGCGGCGAGTAGCGAAGAAGATCTCTTGCTCGTAGGCTTTGTCTCCTTCTGCTAAGAGGCGTTGGATCAAGATCAAGGTTTTGAGAGCGACGGTCCAGCATTTGGTTTTGTTAAGGCGTCTAGAGAGCGTGTTGACGCATGCGTTGATGTAACTGCGTGAGTAAGAAGTTAGGCTAAGAATCTCTCTTATGTATTTCTCTTCCGCGGGATACTCTTCGTGACGAGTTGCTTTGACGATGGCTACGTCAAGTTCTGATAGAGAAGAGCTTCGACCGTTGACTTTGGCTAGACCCACGCTGGTTTGGTCCTTCACGGCTCCTATCGCTCGTTTAAGCTTACTCGATCCCATTTTTGTGATTTATTACAATATATATAAGAAAAAAAGTTAGAAAACTAATGATTAAGACAAAGATATGAAGAGAGAAAAGGGAAGAACGAGAGGGTTGTTTTATTTTTTATTTTGTTCTTGTTTCCTCTTCGTCTCCTTTTTTCTCCTCTGTGTTTTTTTTTCAGTTTTTGTTTGTTTATTGTCTTCTTTTTCTGTATTTTTGTTTGTTTCGTCAATGCAGTTTCCTTTGTGTTCGTTCATTTTTAGCATGCAAGTCGCCGATATTCTTGGAGGTTTTTGCCGGTGAGAAATTAGCCATATGTAAACTCAAATTTAGAGTTAACCATTAATGGGGTTTGTACAGTCACATTCACCAATCATAAAAGGCCTTCTTGAATCTTCTGTGTTTTGGATATCTTTATATTGGGTTATTTATGTTTGTATTTCTTCTTCAAATAAGTTGCTAAATAGTGTGCAAATTCTTGAAAATAATATGAATTTAACATGATTATCAAACAAAAAAAATCGCCAACATTATTGGAAATTTTTGTCGTTGACAAATTACGCCTTGTGGTCTTCATTACGGTAAAAAGTTTTAGTTTTGTATTTACCATTAGTGGGATCTGTACGTTCACCAATCATACATCTTAAATGAAAAAAATATCATAAAAAAATATAGTTTTTTTTTTTTTGTAATATAAGAAAGATGAATCCATAACGAACGTTACATTTATAGAGGTACTATTTTCACTAAACCAGTGGCTGGGTTAAGGAATCATCATCCAAGAGTGCAAGATGAATAATAACAGCGACTACAACAATAAATGTCCAGAACATAAGTGACCCTCCAACCTAAACTAAGATTATAGCCTTGGTGGGTTTTAGCGGAGCCACTACAAACGTGTTCACGGCCATGAACACGATAATATGCATGAGATGCCTAATTTTACTGGCAAGTTGTGGGTTCTCATCCAGTAACAACATCCTACTACAGAATTCCACTAAACCAGACCAAAAACAAACACTGAAAATGTAATCCACCACATTGCTAAGCGGATCTTTGACAAACTGATAAGACATGAAAGTATATGCGGCAGAGATTAAAAAAAGTATTACTATCGAGTAGACAACTCCCGATGTTATCCTGCCATTTTGACCAAAAAATGAGACATGGATTAATTCAAATCAATGTCTCTTATAAACGTTAACTCCCTTTGTTTCAATTATAAGTTTGGGTGATGTTTTTTTGTTTCACAATATAAGTTGTTTGCAAAGTGTAATATAAAAAGTAAATTAGGTATTAAAAGCAAATTTGAGATAGAAATTGATCACCATTGGTTATTCTCTTTTTTTAATCAAATGCTAAACACATAAAATGTTTATTTTAATATTTTTTAGAGAAATCAAAACAATGTATATATTAAACCATAGGGAGTATATATCATAAATTAATCCGCTAGACATAATACAACTGTACTTACTTGATGATAAAACCATGTAAACTTTTCAACATGTCTCTGTTTATGAAGGTTCCGTCCGGCTACAACCAAAATATTAATTTTAGTATTAGTTTAATTGATCAATTCCTTGTTAGATGGAAGCAAATGTTACACATTGGCAATCCTATTTACACAAATCGAATTCTAAGTTGGACCTTCGCTTTTTATTTACTAACCAATTTTTTTGAAAAAGCCGGAATCCAAAACAAAGAAAGTAAAGAATCAACAACAAACCAGTGAGGGGTTAGGGTTAAGGGCAGCCATAGCGGTGGAAGAGGTAACGAAAATCCGGCGATGAAAGATTAAAATGATATTGATCTTGTGATCAGTTGAGATTGGCCTAACGAATAAAATTAATTATATATAAGTGTGTGTGTGAAAGCTATGTATGAAGAGTTGGTAGATCAAATTGATTTATTATTATCTTATCTATCAGAATGGAAGTCATGATTTTTTGTGTGATATATGAAAATAAATATTTTCTAAAAAAATCTATAAGTCATGATTTTTCATATGTGATATTTAAAAAGATTTGTTTCCTTAAAAAGTCATTTACATTATTTTCAATATTGCATAATAAAATTCCAACAATAAAGAAAACGAAGACTATTTCTCAAAAACAATTACATTATTTTTATATTGCATAAAAGATTCCAACAATAAAGAAAACTAATACTATTATCTCAACAATAATTTCCTTTGAAAGTTACACTGATCTTAAATTTTTGTTAGTGACAATTCTTCACACATGATTATCTTTATGTTTTAGAAATATATGGGATCATCTTATCTATTTTATCTATTAAAATAAAAGTTATTAATTTTTTTATTTGAAAATAAATATTTTCTTAAAAAATCTACTATATTAAAAGAGGAACATGATCTATTAATAATTTTTTTTGTCCAACTATTTTAATACAATTATTTAAATCTCTTACTAATTATTTAAGAAAATGTTTCCATAAATACAAGATAAACACAAATATAATTAAAAACACATTCATATACAATATTTGAAAATAATTTTTTTTTCCTTAAAAATTACTTACATTATTATTTTTTATTTGCATAACAAAGTCCCAACAATAAAGAAAACTAAGAATAAGATCTCAACAATAATTTTCGTTGTAAATCACATTAATCTTAATTTTTTTATTAGTGACATTTTCATATGATTTTTTTTTGTTTTGGCAACTAAACAAACTTATATATACTCTGAAAACCAAACTATGTATAGTTATATTTTTGGACAAAATACGGGATTATCTTAAGATTCTTAACTATTAAATTACGAGCTTTATTGATATAAAAGTCGTGTGAAGACATTTGGAGGGAAATCTCAGTGTCATCAAATGCTCTATGTCATCGACCTCCCTGGGGTTACCCTCTCGATCTCTTGACGCATATGTTCCTTTAATTAGACCCTTTGAATATCTCTATCAATCAGATTTAAGCATTGAGTTAACACACACACACTTGTAGGACTCCTCGTGCTTAAAGAATACACAAGCTCTTGCAACTAAAGATACAAAAGCAACAGTCATCTTGTACATGCGCCATGGTCAGTTTCCATTCCACTCTTAGCAAAATTATTTTGTGTTTCATATTTCTCAAGTTTGTAATGTAACTCACACTTATGTCTGGCAGTTTCATGTTGTGTGTGTCATTCTATTTAATCAAGTCGAAACAGCTCCACACTGTTATACAATACCGTCTTTTGACTTCTATTTATCGTCGGAAACAACAGCAGTTGCGGAGAAACTGCACGCAGTTCGTGTTGAACGGAAACGGTACAATAATTTACAAAACTGGAATTTCTCAACATCTGAGAATCTCAATCTCGAATCCTATCGAACATGGGATGCTCCATTAACTCTCTGGCAGAAGGACGACGGCTCGGGTCACGATCCATCATTGTCTGTTTCAAAACAATATGTCAGAAACTCTCTCTAAAAATGCCATGTTCCAACAATGTTCACAGAGACAAGAAAGCAAATAAACGACCTACCTTAAGCAGTTGCTGTAACTGTAACGAATGGCCGGGAAGAAGAGGAAGTTTGCCTTCTTTGATATTGAGGGACTTGTTTCTTGATTCTGTAAGTGGTGATCCTCTAATCAGCTCGTAAACCGTGACACCCAAAGAGAAGATATCCACTTTATCAAGGTGCTCGTAGTTTTCGTTTAGTATTTCTTGTGGCATGTAACGTGCATCCCCTTCTTCTACTGGCAAGCTTTTGTCCAACCTCGTTGCACAACCGAAGTCACCGAGCTTGCAGACACCGTTCTTGATGTATATATTCTCGGGTTTTACATCTAAATGAGCTATTCCTCTCTCATGCACAAACTGTAACGCCTTGGCTATCTGTAACAGACAGTTGGTAATATTATGTATACAAGAATTCTCAGGAAACAAGAAACTCTCTAATACTCATTATTATTTTTTTAATGGAAGAGTGTGTACCTGATGCATAATCACCAAAATCTCTCTCTCTGAGATCCTAAGAGAAGATTTCTTGGACAAGCTGTGATCACAGAGTTCCAGTTGAATGTATAACTGCTCGTTTTCAAACCACGAATTGTAGTATCCTACTACATTTTCATGGAATCCTGCATACAAAACAAGTTAGAAAAAAGGATAAGGATAAGAAGACTAAACAAGGGACTGAACTGACCTAGAACAGCAAGAGCTTGAACTTCCATCATAGCTTTACTCCTGCAGTAAACTCGGGTATGATTACTTAAATAAATTGATCCAAACAAGCTGAACTATTTTTGTTTTTTTTATCAGCAAAACCATTCCTTCACTACGAAAACTGAAGGAGAAATTTTACCTCTCTGAACCTAGATACAGCTTCCTTGTGCTGTATTTCACAGCATACAAGCAACCATCAATTCTCTTCAGAACTTTAAATACACGACTGAAATTCCCAGCTCCTATTTGCTAGAGAAACCAAACCAAGTTATGTTAGAAGCAGCAACATAGTTCCATTACTGTAGTAGGATTCTGATATTTAAAAAAAAAAAATGATTTAAAAGGTCTTCTTTGCTTGCCTGAATTTCATGAAAGTCTGTGAGATATCTTGACAAGCCATCCCCAGCCATGCTTGCAGGGAGAAAACCTGGATTGCAGTACAGTTAAAAACATATATACAGAAGGGCCTCTATAATCCCTAAGCCTCTCATGAAGATGTCAAATAGAGAGAGTAGAGATGACTCACTAGCACATTTAGACCTCTGATATCCGAAAGGGTCAGTAGCTGTATCAGACTCATTCATAAGATATGGGTTCTTGAGGCAAGGAGGTGGCATAACCCGACACCGAAGAGCAACTGCAGTCCGTGAAACGTATCCAGTCCTCTCAGTATCATCCGCCATGATCTCGTCTGTGCCAATATCATCATTCTCTTGTTCATCTAGTCTATATTTTGAAGGCCAGGTAGAATCTGAAGGTTTCAATGTGAAACTGTCTGGATTATTGAAAAATCATTGCAAAACTTAGGAGAATAACACATGACATGACCAATCTATCATATATCTACATAATACTTGAGTGAATCTTTTAAGTCAACAAAGAGTGAAAGAGTGAAATGCAAAGCTTACCCTGCCGACATCTTTTGCTTTTAGCTGTAGTTAGTTTGACAGGCGAAGTAGGACAAGGAGAATAATCCTACAACCAAAAAGAGGAAAACATATATGATGGAGATACTGGGAATATAAACATGGATATTGTTAAAAAGCTTTCACTGAGTTTACCTCGCTAATTTCTAAACCATTCATCAAATTCTGATTGTCCGGTGTTATATAGTCAGGTGTGCTGAAAAACCAATCATAAAAATGAATATTATCAGAAGCTGAGAGATACTGTATTACAAAAATCACATGTAAAGTAGAGCATCATCATTCATATCAATAACTCAGATGATGAATCTGTTATCATCTTCAAAACAAAGCTTGATGAAGATAAAGGTAACATCTTCAAATCCAGAATTTTGACCGTTCAAATACAAATCCCAGGAAGATCTCTACTCTACATTCCATTCCCAGCTAATTAGTTACTCATTTTTATCTTTTTTACCAGAAGAAGTCTTGGCTGAGAATGAATTCCTTCTCTCCGTAATCAGCGTCTGCACCAACGGAACCCAACTCATTTCGGAGCTCCGACGACGAATCCGCAGCATTCGACGGCGGCGGACGATTATCGAACGAAAGCTTCGACAATTGACCCAATTGAAGCAGAGAGTGTCGCTCTAATGTCCCCTCCATCCTACGACTCTTCTTCCTTCGCCTCGTCTCGATCGTGCCTCCTAGGGTTTCCCTCTTCCCCAACAGTCTTCCTCTCGTACATGACTGACCACTTCTTTATGGATATTATTATAAATAATTTTTAAAACTTGCGCGCTCTCTCCCTCTTAGCGTTTCGAGCTTTAATTTGGGAAGGATCAACTGCAGCAAAGACTACGCTACACTTTGTTTCTTATCGATTATTAACCGTAGACTGTTCTCTGTATACTGTGTAGTAGCTTTTCGTCAGAGATTAGGTGGAGGTGCAGCGGATGTTCTGTGGAGCGTGTCATGTAAGCTTTGAGGTCCTTAATAATAAAGGGATTTTTTCTTTCTTTATAGCACTAGCTAGCACTTGGGCCACGATGCAGGAATTTAAATATTGCACCTTTTGAGATAATTAACAAGGTTTAATAATGTTTTATTGTATTTCCAAATTACGATTTTTTTCTCTAAATTACGATATTGAATTTCTGTTTAGAATGTTTTCCCTTAATTAACTCGCATTTCCTTTGGTCAACAAATTTTAAAAAACTGTCTAAATTTTATTATCTCTTTGACTCAGCAATTGTTAAAATACACAGCTCTTTTGGGCTAGAATATTAAATTGAAGAGTTATGATATCGATTTCTAAACAATTCAAAAATACCGGATGTAAAAATAATTTGAAAAATGTGTGAGGATTTAAATAAATAGAGCCAATAAAATGATATAATTTTAAATAAAAATGACATAATTTAATTTATAATTTATTTTATTTTTTATGAATTCATTTTAATATTTGTAAAAAGATAAGATGATTTTTATAAGATCGTATATAAGAAAAATAATAATTATAGTTAAGTTAAATATATCCAAAATTCTTTTTGTTTATTTAAATTTTAAATTAATACGAAAAACATTTTGTGATATTTTTAATTTTCATAAAAATTATTAATACTTGGACATGTTTTGTATTAGAATAAAAAGTTTAAGGATACTTCACTAAAATATTACATATTAAAAAGTCAGATGTTTTTATTTTAGCAAAATAAAATAGAATTTTAATAAATAGTTTTATTTTAGTTTTTTACGAATTCATTTTAGTATTTATTAAAATGATATACAAAAATATGAAAGAGATATGCAAAAATATGCAAAAAAATATATGCAAAATATTTTTGTTTGAGTAAATTTTAAATTAATTAATCAACAGTTGCTGTTATAAAGATATTTTGTGATATATTTGACACTGATAAATTTATTGATATCTTGACGTATTTTTTTATTAGTATACACTGGTAAATTAATATATCACCCCTGTATAAGTTCTTACGTTGATAATGAAGCTTTTAGTGTGAAAAAAAAATCTTCCAAAGGTCCATCAAAAAAGATCATACATTTATATTATGCATATTTTTTTCTTTGTATATTGCACCTTTTGAGAAAATTAATAATGTTTATGGTATTTCCAAATTACGATTTGGAATTACGGTTTTGAATGTTTTCCCTTAATTAACTTTAAAGACTTGCATTTCCGTTGGTCAACAAATTTTAAAAGCTGTCAAACATTTGTTTACTCTTTTGACTCTGTAATTGTTGAGAAAATAACTACACGGTTCTTCTGAGCTAAATTGAAGAGTTATGATATTGATTTCTAAATAATTCTAAAAATACGGGATGTAAAATAATTTTTAAAATATGAGAGGGTTTAATTAATTGGGCTAATAAAAGGCCAATGACAAATACTAAAGATAGTGAAGCCCAGTTTATAATATTGGTTATAACTAAAAAATAAATATATTTTGTAATTAAATTTAAAAGAAGTAGGAAATATTAGAATTCATTAATTATAAATTAATTTGACAATATTGTCTTTAGTAAATATATACAGGATAAAAAATTATACTGACATAATAATTTAATACTCTATATGTTCCTAAATATAAGATGTTAGAGATTAAACACACATATTTAAAATTTTACTTTTTACATTAAGAATACCATTAATTTTATAAATTTAAAACTACTCAACCAATTATTAAACATATTATAAAATATGATTAGTTAATAAATTAAAGTTTACCTAAAAGCACAAAACATCATTTATATTAGAACAACAAAATTTCTTAAAATATGTAGGTTTTAGAATGGAAGGGTATTATCTAGATTAATTAATATCCCAATCAATGGGTTCTGTCTGACCTCCTTTCATTGTTTTTAATATAGTTTTTTTGTATATGTAGACAATCAGCTGCAATATTCAATCTTCATGTTGCCTTACTGTGATTTCTTTGATTTATAAAAAGAAAAAAATGCTCAAAAAATACAAGGAAAAGGTAAGAAAAATTGAGGAAAAAAAATAGATTTTTTGTTGTTTCATTTTCATCAATGATTGCTATAGAGATGCACATAATCATGTACACTTATATAACATAATTTTTAGAACTTTTGGCTATGAGTTCTAAAAAATTGTAGACCCCATAACATATACATACATCTAAATATAAATATTCATATATTTAAAACTCCAATGGATAGATACCTCATTGGAGATGGTCTAATATCAAGAGAAGCCACAACAACCACATAAGTAAAATTCTCTAATGCTATGGAAGTTAACATATACGAGAAGAATCCCCATCCATAAATTGATATGAAGACATCTAAGTTTTCCTCAGTTTCTCAGAGGTGTAATGTGCTGTCATCAAAAAATGGAACATCCACATTTATTAAATGAGTAGAAGTAGAACAACTTCTATAAATTAATAATGTTAGAATTTTAAAATTTTATTAATTTATAGAAATGTTTATTTACAAAATGTTTCATTCTAAGATTTTTTCTATTTTTCTGTTTTTATTTATAAAATAAAAATATATTTGATTTTACCGTATACACAATTTAAAATTTTAGAAATTTTACTTTTACTTTTATATTATTTTATTTATTACTTGGTTTATATTTTATGTTTCATATAACTTATATATGATTTGTAATATAATTTTACTAAATATTATCAAAATATATTGGAATGTTAAGAAAAATGTAGGTAATTTCATTGTGAATATAAAACTAACAATATAATGTTTAGTTTGAACTTATATAAAATGTATATATAGGTATATTGTTAATTTTTGAATTTAACGAGACCATATATTTATATTAGATTTTTTTAAAAATTATTATATTATTGTTTTATCGATCTATGTTATATTTTGAATAAGCCAAACTTAGAATCTATTTTTATTAATTTATCGAATATTAATTTATAAAAGTTATACTGTAAGTTGCAGCTTTTAGCCATCGACTTCCACAACTTCCTTATCGACCATGTTACAATGATTATTTTGACTACATGATACATTTTTTTAGACACTCAAATATTTATTATGTCTTTTTAGTTATTTTGAAAAATGGTATATTTCAATCTGACATTTATTGTCATACTTTTTTGCAAAATTTGTAGTAGTGCGTATAAATCTATTTTATGCTCCCTTTGTTTCGAATTGTAAGTAGTTCTAGCAAAAAATATATGTTTCACAATATAAGTAGTTTACATATTTCAATGCACTTTTTCATTTATTGGATATTGTATGACCGATAAAATAATGTTAGATGTTTTATAATTGGTTGAATTAATTGATTAAATGATATTTTTTTTAAAAAATAACAACTTTCTAAATATCCGCGTTTTTAACCAAAACTACTTACAATTAGAAACGGAGGGAGTATTGAACTAAAAAGTAAAAAAAAAATCAACGCATTAAAATGTTGACGATTCTCAGGGCTCAGAATGTTAATTGGAGGAGTTGGGGTGTCGATTTCTAGTTAGTTATAAAAACGGGATGCAAAAACAAATTAAAAATTGTGGGAGGGTTTTAGTAAATCAGTCCAATAACACCGTCGGTCGGTAATAGGCGAACACCGGCGAGATCGATTTGAACGGCGAAGACGAATGTGGAGGCGAAGCAACTTACCAGTGACTGTCCAAACAGCCTTGTGAATTATTAAGCTTTTCGATTTATTCTCCCCAAAACATTCATTTGATTATCCGTTTTGCTAATTTTCAGGGAAACGCAGATTCTGATCAGAGCATATCTGGTGAGGAGTGAGTGATTGATGTTCGTGTTTATGTCTTTCATTGTCTAAAAGAGTGATTGATTCTCAAGCTGTTAATTTGGTCTTTACAGAGGAAGAGGAAGAGCACGTGGATGTTAGTTTGGGAGAAAATGATGATATGTTGTTGTGTCCAAGTGAGAAGGCCAACGAAGAGGCAATGCTCAATCTCTACATCTGATTCTTTTGCACAAATTAGATTGTAGTTTGATTACAGATTGGCTTGAATGTTATAGGGAAGAGGATTACTACTTCAAACAAAGCTCGACAAACTCATTGGTAGGTTTGCCTTATCTTTGCATTTTAGGAAAGTGTTTTCAGATAGAGAGAGCTTGCTTCTCTTCTGTGTTGCTTCCCAGGTGGTTGTGGTGGTGAACTATATTACGCTGAGGAAACAGATGGCCATGTGTCTCTGGAAGCAACTGTGAGTCCTTTTTTTTTAATCGTTCGAGGAATAATGGAATTGGATGGTAATGGTAGTTTTTACTCTTAATTCTTTTTAGCCAAGGAAGTTATCTTCCTCTCTGGAACAAGTTCCTGATTCCCCTGAGCAGAGTTATTTTGCTTCTTCAACAAAAGACGGCTTGACATGCACATCTGCGCATGAATGTCTGCCAGATGATGAGGTTACTATCTAATATTGGATGGCTCTAGTTTTTTTTTTCTTTTTTGTAACGAAGATTTATTGTTGCCTTCAGATGCCACATGATGAACCAGTGGCAACTTGGTCCGCTATAAGTAAAGAAGCCAAATCACTACTCCATCTGAATGTCATTGCTTCAGTCTCATCGTCACATGCATCTGGCTTTAGATCCAAGAGAGGCACTAAAGGTGACACCACTAAGAATTGAAAACTCAGAGAAACACATCATGTCTGCATACTAAACTTCTGACATATCTCTGTGAGTTGGGTTCTTATGTCTATGCAGTTGTCAAAGACGATGTCAGGCCAAAATTTTCGTTTCACTCACATACTCATGGAGAAACATCTTCCAAGATTAGTGACATGGCTGAATACTTTGAGCTTGCTGATGATCAGGCCGCCATGGAGGAGGATCCAATCGCTGAATGCCCCAACGATTGTGATGAAATATCAGATAACACTGAGGATGCAGTATCCAAGCTTTTAATCCCACCTCCACATCAGAATAGAGTAACAAAACGGAGCTCTAATTCTGTAATTTTTTCCTTTTCCAGTGGATTAGCAATTAGTCTCTGCTACTTTGCTCAGCCATCAGTTTCATTCATTGGCCTTCTATTTTCTCCAGTACAGCAGGCGCCAAGGAAAAAGTTTGAAATTTGCTCATAAGGGAAGTTCAACAAACATCCAAGATAGTGATAGTAGTGATGATGAACTTCCTGGACCCATGGATAGTGGATCATCCACCGATGACGAGGTCTTGTTCCCTTCCTCCCCTGTGTTCTGTGTAGTTCCTCTTTTTTTTTTTTCAGTCTGCAACTAAATCCAGATAATGTTGTTCTGTTGCATAGCCTAGTTATCAAACCTCGGTTCCAGACATTTCCAACCAGAGGAAACAATTTGTTGGAGACCTGTTTAATGAAGCAGTGAAAGCTTCCTCTTTGAACAAGGAAGGTCACTCATTCGATTCACCCAAACTATCTGGGTAAATCAAATTCTCAATACCTTTCGACTCCACACGTAGAATCGTACATAATCACTTGACATCAAAATCCCCTTTCTTTTTTTTTGTTGCATTTGATCTGCAGTGGATCTAGCCTGTATGGGAAGCTACAGCAGATCATGAAACAAGAAAAGGAGATGGAAATAGAAATCACGAAGAAACTGCAGGGCGGAATGGGACTAGCAGGTAATGCTGATTCGTAATATATACTTAAGTTCGTCTGCTTGTTTATCTCATTTCCCATTTCACAACTCAGATGCGTCGAGCTATGTTGATATAAAAATCGTGTCAAGACACTTGGAGGGAAAGCTCGTTGTCTGCAAATGCTCTGTCATCGACCTTCCTGGGGTTTCTCTTTTTGATCTCTTAATTTAGACCCTTTGAAGATCTCAATCAATCAGATTGTAAGCATTGAGTTAACTAACACACATTGGGTTTTGTAGGACTCCCTCTTGTTTAAGAATACACAAGCTCTTGGGGCTAAAGATACAGAAACAAGAGTCATCTTTAATCCTAAAGTGTGTGTGGATGTTGATATTGAAATCGGGAGCTTTGTCCGTATATATGCGCCATGGTCAGTTTCCATCCCACTCTTATAGACTCTCGTCACTAAATTATTTTGGTGTGATATTAGCTTTTTGAATTTCAACAGGAAAGAAATGGAAGTGAAGAAGACCAAGGAAGTGATTATTTTGTGTTCATATTTCTCAAGTTTGTAATTTAACTCTCACACAAATGTCACAAGTATAAACTCTTTAATGTCACACAACTTTAATATGTCAATAAAAGAAAATGTTTGTGGAAGTGTTCATCTTTCGAGTGAAAGCTCTTAGAGGTGGTTAGTATACTCGGAAACAATCAAAACTGGATTTCCTCAACTCTCTTAGTATGCAGAATCAAAGAGCAAAGCAAGCTCATGAATACGCAGAGAAAGGGAAGCAACATCTCTGGCCTGGCTCCAAGAACATGGCAATCTTAGCCATGCGGTTGGTGAAGGAAGTTAGGCAAAGTGCTTCATAAATACGAAGCTAGGCTTTGACGAGTCAAAAGTACTTGGCTTGTGATCACTTGACTTTGGTCGACCTTCACCATATCCCAGTGATTCAGTACTTGCTTGATACTCCAACAATGATGAGCGTCGACATGTGAGTGCTTGGGTTGCTGACATCACTTCTAGGCCTTCTTCTCAGAAAAGATTTGAATAAAAGTGGCCATGATCTCATTGCCCAGCTGTCTTTTTAAGTGTACTCTGTTTTTTTATTTTTCTTGAGAGAATGATCTGAATGTAATCTTCAGTTACGAATAAATATATATTAAATTATTTTGTATTAAATTTATTACGATATAAAAATAAATATTATTTTCAGACAAAACAGAGGGAGGACTCAGAGTCACAGACAAGTGTGGAAGCGTTTCTAAGATAAAAGAAAAGAAAAAAGGTTTGGTTTTTATTCGGGGGAAGCGGAGAAGAGAATTGAATGGCTGTGGCTACGGCTCCGTCGCTCAACCGCCATCTCCTCCGCCGCGTCTCGAGTTCGTTCTCTAAAGTGAAAAAACGACGGCTGTGGCTTCTACCAGCAGGGGACTCGAATCTTTTCAATTCTCGCCGGAATCGGGATTCACATCTCCTTGTTTTCGCTTCCTCTCCGTCTCCGTTGTCTTCTCCGACGGATGCTCTCACGGCGGAGTCTTGCGTCAACACTGGCCTCGATCTCTTTAAGAGAGGACGGGTGCGTGCGTTCGTTCTTTTGATGATATATTTTGTTTGATTATAGCTTCTCTCTGACGGTTACTCTGATTATACGAACTTGAAAACATAACCGCAGTTCGATCTTATCCAGTTTGAAAACAGATATCAGTTGATTTAATGGTGTTAATTGTTCAGGTGAAAGATGCAATTGTTCAGTTTGAAACAGCACTGAGTTTAGATCCAAATCCTATAGAGTCCCAAGCTGCTTACTATAACAAAGCTTGTTGTCATGCTTACCGGTATGTATGTACCACCCCCATTAAACTGATATATATATATATATATATGGAAGATACCCTGATGAGATTATCTTCTCTCTCTCTGTCTAGAGGGGAAGGAAACAAGGCTGCTGATTGCTTGAGAGTCGCTTTGAGAGATTATAATCTCAAGTTTGCCACCATCCTTAATGATCCTGACTTAGCTTCCTTTCGTGCATTACCCGAGTTTAAGCTGCTCCAAGAAGAGGTCCTTTTTCTCCTTCTCTGTTTTGGTCTTCTTATCCAGCTTTCTCTTTGCCTAAAAACTTATCCCAAGTGCGCAGGCTAGGTTAGGAGGAGAAGACATTGGAGATAGTTTCAGAAGAGACCTGAAACTCATCAGCGAAGTACGAGCACCCTTCCGCGGCTTTAGAAAGTTCTTCTACTTTGCATTTTCAGCAGCAGCAGGTATCTCAACCCTCTTTACCATACCAAGACTGATTCAGGCGGTTGGAGGCGGTGATGGAGCTCCTGATCTTCTTGAAACTACGGGGAATGCTGCAATTAACATTGGAGGTAAGTGAGGAGTCCCCATTAAAACATTGTCTTCTCCTCTCTCTCTCTCTCTCTCTACTAAGGTTTTGGAACAGCAACGTACAGGTATCGTTGTTCTGGTTGCGCTGTTCATATGGGAAAACAAGAAAGAGGAAGAACAAATGGTTCAGATAACTCGAGACGAAACTCTTTCTCGTCTGCCTCTACGCTTGTCAACCAACCGTGTTGTTGAACTTGTGCAGCTTAGGGATACAGTTCGACCCGTGAGTCTTTTTTTTTTGGAGTTTATTGAATATGTTTTTAGTGATTTTTGATGTTCTTGTTGTTGTTAAAAGGTTATACTAGCTGGGAAGAAAGAGGCTGTGACAGTCGCAATGCAAAAGGCAGATAGATTTAGAACCGAGCTCCTGAGAAGAGGTGTTCTCTTAGTTCCTGTCGTATGGGGTGAACGTAAAACACAGGAAGTGGAGAAGAAAAGAGGGTTTGGAGCTTCTTCAAAGGCTGCTGCTACGTCTCTTCCTTCCATTGGGGTAACGAAAAGATTATATATGTCCAAATGGAAGGAAACATTCTCATCTTCATTCTCAGTGACTTTTTATGTACTACTTGGTAGGAAGATTTTGATACACGGGCTCAATCGGTAGTTGCTCAGTCAAAGCTGAAAAGTGAAATCAGGTTCAAGTCCGAGATTGTCTCGCCTGGTGAATGGGAAAGGTCCCAAAACTTTCTTTCTTTTTTTTTTTTGCTGATAGAACAACTATATTGGTAACAATGCTTTGTGAGTCTTTAAAAAAAAAAAGAGATTACGTTGGGGTTTTTGGTTGATTCAGGTGGATAAGAGATCAACAAATAGCTGAAGGTGTTGTCCCTGGGGAGGATGTGTACATCATACTCCGGTTAGATGGTCGTGTCCGCAGATCGGGTAAAGTAAGTCTCCTCATCTCCAAACCCCTTTCCTCTCTCGTTTTTCTAACAAAAAAAAATGGTTATTGTTCTGATATCTCTCTATGCATTGTGTAACTCACTGTGTAATGGAAGTAACTCTGTTTTGTTTCTTCAGGGGATGCCTGATTGGGCTGAGATCTCAAATGAGTTGCCGCCGATGGATGACGTGCTCAGCAAGTTAGAGAGATGAAGCTTTCTTCGCATATTGTTGTATCTTTGACAAGAGACGAGAGAGTTGAGAAGAAAATCTCTGCGTTGTTTGTATTGTGTACACAAATTCCATGAGATTGTACTAGGTATATGTGAAAACAAGAAGATTATTGTTGTAAATAAAGAAGAGAAGAGAAGAGACGAATTGGTGTATCTTATTCCATTAATAATGATCTCCTTATATAGGATACAATAGCTTGGAGACAAAGCTTAACTTGGAGTGGGGAACAAGTATATCTAGGACTTTCCATATGGACATCACTACAATATTTATAACACTTCCCCTTGATGTCCAATATGTCGAAGTGCTTTCGAGACGCTGTAGATGCTGTCTCGTTAAAAACCGAGATTGTAATGCCATAACCGTCTAGAGTTTGTAATGTGTTTGGAATACTGCCTCGTTAAAACATTTCCATGGTAAACCCAAAAACCCAATGTGGTAAAAACGGGAAGCCATGGATAGGAAAAAGAGTACAGCCGCATTACTTCCCCTGAAGTGAACATCACTGAAGGCTTCTCAGTGATCGCATACCAATCTGCTGCATAAGCTTCCTGAGCGTGCATGTTGGTAATGCCTAAGTGAAGAGGTCGGCTGAGTTCTCGCTGGATCTGACTTAGAGTACCTTGACCTCTCCTTCTTTCTGAAGATCATGGGTGAAGAAGAACTTGGGGAGAACATGATTAGTCTTGTCACCCTTGATGTAACCATCTTTGAGCTGAGCTATGCAGGCCGCATTGTCTTCGTAAAGAACGGTCGGCTCGTCTTTACCATCCGTGATCCCACATGCTGTCCGAATATGGTGTGTCATGAGTCTCAATCAGACATACTCTTTGCTTGCTTCATGGATCGCCAATATATCCGAGTGATTGGATGATGTGGCTGATATAGTCTGCTTGACTGATCTCCATAAAATGGCCGTGCCTCCATATGTGAAAACATAGCCGGTTTGGGACTTAGCACTGTGTGGATCGGACTGGTAACCTGCATCAACAAAATGCTTTCATGATATTCATGGTCCATTCGGATCATATGGTTTATCTCTCTTAGATAAATTCGACCATGAATGTTTTTGTATGTCCATGATCTGTCCGGATCATGACATCATCCATAATCCATCCGGATTATGTTCTTGTCCACTATATATCTTATTCATATCCTTTGACCAAAACTCTTTATGAACTTTTAGTATATGTCCACGGTCTGTTCATGAAGTGGCTATTGTGTTATAGTTTAAAGTTTAATCAAAACTAAGCCACTTTTTGGTCAATAGGACGTTCCTCTCACTTGGATGGTTTAGGTCGGATTTAAGACCTAGAGGAACTGGTCGGAACAAGCTGGACGAGATGGATAGGTCGGGACCAATGATGATTAAGGTCGAACTAGGTCGGACATGATCCTAGTCGGTATGGTTCCCTTTGGTCGTGAATCTGATGGATTCTCAGACCATTTGATCATTCTATTCTTGGTACGTTGGATCATAGATCCCAACATTCATATACGGCTAATGATCTCTACTATAGATCATCGTAGTCTCTTCATAGCCTTTCCAAGAATCAATCATCTTAATCATCATTTCTTTAAGTATAAACACAAGGAATATATTGACTACTATATGGACTGATCAGAAACGTTCTTATAGAAGTTTCTACTAAGCATCACTTAGTCTTATCATATCGTGTGTACATACACGCATGCAGCTGCATTTCAGTCCATGAACAACGCAGGAACGATGTTGTTCTATGAGAACTTCTTTCTTATTTCTCAATGTATCTTATGTTACCTTTATATCCAGTGATATATCCAATGTCTACTACATCTTCCTTAGATGTCCAAATCTTTATTAATTTCGATATTGGGTAGTAGCATTCACCACCTAGGAATTTATTTCCTTGTTCCTTAGTCCCTGTGAGTATCCTTGTGTGATCAAGCCATTCCTTTTGAATGCTTTATGTAGCAACATGTACGACCACTTGTCTGTACTTTCATGTTCTACAGCTCACGATTTTCTTTTCCTCACAAGACTCATCTGTTCACTGGTTAGATGGCGTCTATCTTATGTATTTGGCCAATACGCCCATCATATACATTCTTTACTATAACTCCACGTCCCATTCATTTCTCTATGATGAGTACTCTTACGTGGGTTAGTGATCCTCGCATATCTCTTATGCTCAAGTGCTTTCTCTTTATCACTTATGAGTGTGTGTATGTGTCGACACCTTATATAATGTTCCATCGCATTCTATCGTGTTCTAGACATGATACAATCGATTGAGATTTTATTATTATCAGGATCATTGAATACTTTGTAGTTTGCAAGGCTACATTGTATGATACCTGTACCTTAGGACCGGCCGGTCTTATCTCATTGTCTAGTATAGTTTCTCTTTCATGAACCCGGATCTATCATTATGAGCACCTTATCTCTTTCTATCCGTGGTTCATTATATATGGAACATTCTGGTCTATCTTGTATAGACTTCTATAGCAACTTGATTATGTCTCTACTAGGACATTTATATAGTGGTGCTAAGCTGGTATGACTTAGTTATTTTTCGGGTCTGTCTGGCTATCATTCTTTCTTTGTTTATGGACGTCCAGTACATATATATCTGGTCCGAGGATCTTTGCCAAGACTTGGATGGTTAGAACCATTCCATTTTTTACTTTCTATTTACCAGCTTATAGCTTTCTCCATGATGTTGGATAGTCGGATTCATCTTGTATGTAATCCGTGTAATATGATCACCTTTGTTTGGCTCATGTTCTCATTGAATTCGTGGGAGAAAGGTCATGTTCTCTTATCTAACATATATTCCCGATTTTCATCTCATCCTTAGATGAGGTATTCCATCCTAGATGGCACATAGGTATGTGGTGGTTTATCCATAAAGTCTTAGGATGGTCTATATCTGGATTATGACCCTTTATCATCTTTAGACGGGAATATCTATGCTCACTTTATATGGCCTGATGTATCTTATCTTTCATACATGTATTCTTGTGGTGTACCCAAGCTTATAGACTTTTTAAGTCTCAACCTTATAGGTTATGCCTTATACGGCCAAGCTATAATGCCTTATGGCCTTCGGCCAGGCTTGTCATGTTCGGGTTTTATAGTATGGTCATGGACCATACGGAGTGTTTATTCTCCCCCTCATGAACATGCTATAAAATACATTTGTTTGTCCTCACTTAAACGTAATGCTTGGACGGTCAGCATGGTTTTAGACCATGATACACGAATTTGTGGTCTGGTCATGATCACGGGTTTTGTTCTCACTATCCTCATGATCAGATTATACTTTCGTGTTGCTTGGAACAATGAAGCCTACTGAGTTTCCCTTGTGTACATGTTTCACAACGTGAGATCTTATGGGATAACTCTTTGTGCCTTATTAATCAAGTTCAGACCAGGATGGCTAATCCAGTCATGCCATAAAGTGTATAAATTCGTTGGTGAACCTTACTGGTTACCTAGGCTTTTATGCCTTATCACACTGATCCTTAGCATAGTATTAGATCAGTAGGGAGAATGTAGTCTCGACCTCTTTTATATGTATGCCTTTGGCGATTTTCATTAGCTAAAGGACATTTCCTTTTTCTTTACTTTGCCCATTGGTTTATTATTGAAACCATTTTGATGTGGCTTGTAATGCCATTTCGACCTTTACTCCCTCCTCGACCATGATTGGATCTACAACCACGGTTATTGTGGTATCTTTGTCCACGGCCAGTGGGGATTTTGGGTCTCTCTCAATGGGTCTTAGGTGATAAATTTCGTGCCTCTTAAGGCCATGCCTTAGGTGTGGTGGTCTAGACATACTCTTCTCGAGTTTTCATTCTCATTTGTCAATCAAAAATATTTTTCAAGCAAATCAATCAAGATAAAAGAAAAACTTTTATTAATGTTATGAAATTTGAATGACAAATTATATTTAAAACAAAACACCAAATCATAAGTATGAAATCAGAATGTCAAAAGGCTTAAACAATAGCCGGCCAGTCCATAATAACATCTTGGACGTGGCTCACATTTGGTTCTCTATTCAATGAATAAACCAATCTCATCATCTATATGAGTCCACCCGAATTTTCTTTTCTTAGCTTCTTCAGCATCACCGTATATCATCTCACATTGATACTCGGCACTTATTTCCATAACATAGTCGAGTTTGTCGAGGTTGACTTTCCTTTTCTACTTCTTTTCCTCAAGAGCTGAAAGGTATGAGAGAAGGTCGTAATAGGTTGTGAAACCTTTAGCCTTCTGTGATAACAACACTTCCTTTGAATGGATCGTGTCACGAGTCTTGCTTAACAAGTCATAGTTTGTTATCACTTCACCACATAGTTTAAGACTATAGGTGATTCTCATAAGATCAAAGTGATAGTCATCCACGGATTCATAATCCTGGAACCTCAGAGCCTTCCATTCTTTCATGGACTCATCTAGTAATGGCTCGAAGAACATGGTGTTCAATCTCGACCAGAGATCGTAAGGATCGTTGATGTAACTGCACTCATCATACAGATCCTTCACGAGATGCTTTCTCATTATCAAAACAGCTGTAGGCCTTTCATATGCAAGGGTATCATTGCCGTATTTGATACACTTCCCAAGTCCTTTAGACTTTAAATCGGCTGAAGTGTTCATCGCCCAATCAAGGTAATTGTCTCCATTGAGATCAAGGGCTGGGTAATCCGAGTGATGGAGTCTCGACATCTGAATCATATCAAAATGATTTGTGTTAGTACATACAATTTCTGATGCCATTGGCTATCCAAGAAATAAAAGGCATTCGGCCAGTATGTAAACAATAAAGCCATATGGCTTGTGTGACCAATGCCATTCGGCTATTACACAATTAAATCACATTGCCAGCAAACAAATAAGAGGGTCATACGGCCAGTTTGCATTCTCTTTAGAAATTTACTTTCTCATAACTCATCCATCTCTTAATCAACTTGTTTGATTTATAAATCCCTTGAAAATAGTGGGATGGACGAGTGCATGGTCTAGCCATACCATATGGTATGCTACATCGCCTCATGCGGTTTAATGGTCTAGTAGTACCATTCGGTACACTTCCTCGACCAAATAAAACGGATCGTGATTTAGCTGCACTGTGGTGCGCATCATCCATCACCGGTGATTGTGGATCACTGTAGATCATCGAGGATCACCGTGGATCACCTTGGATCACTGATCATCATAGATCATCGCGGATCATCGAAGATCATCATGGATCATAGATCAACGCGGATCATCGTGGATGATCACCGTGAATCACGGGTGAAAAATCTAGTTGCACCTGAGGGTGAACATCATCGACCATTGATTTTATTTTATGGTCTAATCGTACTTAAGAGTACGTATCATCGACCTTTACTTCATATGGTCTAGTCATACCTATTGGTATGCATCATTGACTTAAAAGAAAATCATGGTCTAGCCACACTATGGTGTGCATCATCGACCAAAAGATGTGGAAAACATTAACCTTATGTTTTGTTTGGACATATAGCGTGTCATCCTTAAAGGGGTATCACTTGTTGTCCATACAAAACGAAAGTCATGTAATCACATGCTTTATATTTTAGGGTTTAGGGTTTCTTAAAATCAGATTTAAACTTTTAAGGATTAGGGTTTAAAATTCAAATCTGTTTTTAGGATTAGGTTAAACATTGACCTTAAATTTTGTTTGGACATATAGCGTGTCATCCTTAAAGGGGTATCACTTGTTGTCCATACAAAACTAAAGTCATGTAAAACTATTAAGGGTTTAGGGTTTTGATTTTAAAATAAACAAGAACTAAAATCAACCAAATCAAATCGCAAAATTTTTAAATCGGATTTAAGATGAAGAGAAGTTTAAAACCCGAATTGCTTGAACCACAAGTAAAGATTAGGGTTCTTGAGATCTTACCTTAATCTTTGCCGATCTTTTCTCCTTGGTTCCTCTTTTAGAAACCTTGAATAATCAACAATGAAAGTTTCAAAGTTGGATTAGTATGAGACCTAAGAACAATAGATATCGAAATTAAGAGAGATAAGGAGTTGGCGGCTATTAGGGTTTTGGATGATCTTTGACGACGCGGCTTGCACTGGGAGGTGACGGCGCGTCTAGAGTCGGATTGATGCGTGGTCTGCGGCGCTGGATTCGTCTCGTCAAGAGCTTCAATTTGATATATTACTCGTCGTCTGGATCCTTAAGGTTAGGGAGATATGGCGGTTTGAAGTTGCGGCCGAAATTAGGGTTTTTGTGATCGCCGGATTTTAGCTAGGGTTTAGAGTCTCGTGCTGATAGCGTGTTGTAAATAAAGAAGAGAAGAGAAGAGACGAATTGGTGTATCTTATTCCATGAATAATGATCTCCTTATATAGGATACAATAGCTTGGAGACAAAGCTTAACTTGGAGTGGGGAACAAGTATATCTAGGACTTTCCATATGGACATCACTACAATATTTATAACAATTATTGTATTTTCTCAAAGAAAGTTTTTTTTTTGTTGTATTTAGTGGCGGTGACTCTTCCTCTTAAATGAGTCGTTTGGCTTTCAATTCATGTTTTTTTGGTGATGATGATTGATTCATGGATGTAAAGATATTCTGTGAAGTCTGTGTTGTAAGTATGAAACGCGTTTTCATTCGGTGAGAATCAAAACTCAGGATTTTTAAGAGGTTTTGTATTTATTTAAAAACATGATTATTTTTTTTTAAAAGAAAGTGATAGTGTCTAATAATTCCTTTGATTATTTTAGATTTTTAGTTAAAGAAAGGTTAGGTTTCATTGTCTTTGTTTTACTTGGGATAACGATGTCCCAACTCCTACATTTCATAGTCGTTGGGGAAAGAAAAAAACGAATCATAGCTTTTCCTTGTTTCATTATACGTATTCTTTTTGTGGTAAGTACATCTAACTTAGAGATAACAAAATGCAGATAGTGAATGGCGATACTAAGACCAATATGATGATGACTCAAGTATCGATTGAAAATTAGAGAGCAATTTGCCTGCCACTTAATGTTACCTGAAACCAATTATAGTTTACCTTGGTGTAATCTAGATTCAGTGCTTGCAGAGATCATTAAGAAAATATGATCATATTGATCTTATTTAAAAAAAAAAAAATTGAAATGGATAATGAGAAAAAACGATTGACCGCTCAAATATATATCAAATCGTTTTGGTACAATACGTGTCGGCTCTAACAAATATTCAACCACTCCCAACAATTCTCCATTAAATAAATCATTCAGCTTGCATAAATCTCTTCTAAATATTTCATTGTCAAACCAGAAAAAAATTGTTACAAAAACTTAGTCCACACTCCCCATTTCTATATAAACATCAACTTAAGCAACAATAATAACACAAAATAAACCTAACAAAAGAAAAGAAGAAAAAAAAAGACTAACAAAATGGCCAAGCCTTTTAGTCTGTTTCCAACCCTTATGATACTCAGTTTCTTCATAATCTCTTCCCCTTTGATCCAAGCCGGCTTCACCAATGACATGGACGGTCTGGAATGGGCCACGAACGGTGTCCATGACCACTCCTCAGGCTGCCACGGTTCAATAGCAGATTGTATCGGGGCAGAGGAAGAGGAAATGGACACAGAAATCAGCAGAAGAATATTGGCGACAACAAAGTACATAAGCTATCAATCTTTGAAGCGGAACAGTGTGCCATGTTCGAGAAGAGGAGCGTCATATTATAATTGTCAGAACGGAGCTCAGGCTAATCCTTATAGTCGTGGTTGCAGCTCAATTGCTCGTTGCAGGAGTTAGCGCTCCACAAAGAAGTTCTCCTTCTCTCTTCATTATGCTGTCTTATAATTAATTATACGGTACTCACATAAGTTGGATTTGGATGTGAATGACCTTTGTTTGTTCCGTGATGATCCATGACGTGATTAGTGTTTCTTTAAGCTTTTGAATATTTCATGTGTATATTCTCTGTATCTCTTGCACAGTAATACTAAAAATAAGTCTGATCAAGACCAGGTTTGGTTTGATCCGGTAAATACTAAAAATGGAACTATAGGTTAGAAAAGAAAACAATGATCGAAAGGCTAGTATAACTTCATATGATAGTAGTAAGACGTGGCCCCCCTTCCCTTTTAGAGATATCAATCGATATATCGTAGAAAATGTCAACCTGTTGTCGTGTCGCTTAGGTTAGGTATTTTATTTGTAGGAGCAAAAAATCAATGAACGTGATGAATTGAATTATATAAAACCACAGACAAATCAAATCGCTCTCACCGTATCCTCCTCCTGCCGATGGAAGTAATGTTTCACTCTTCAAGCTTTCTACTTCCCACCGACAAAGCTAGATACGCACTCGTTGTTCTGAACCAGAATCTACCTCGTTTCACTCCTCTTCTCTGGGAACATGGTTACCTTCCTTCTTTCCTTCCTTCTCTCTTGGACAGGCACTCTGTTCTTTATTGACTGACAAGTTTATACATGTTTGTAATTAGAACAGCAAGACTTCGTGTGTGTGCTGATGGAGGCGCTAATCGTATCTACGATGAGTTACCCCTTTTCTTCCCTAATGAAGACCGCTCTCCTCATTCGTAACAGGTCCCCCCCCCCCCCTTGTTGTTTTCACAGCTTAATAATCCAAATGAAAAAAGCTTTGGGGATGGTTTATTGAAGAGCCGGTTTTGTCTTCTTATGATCTGACAAAGTAATTTATTTATAGCATTTCAGTGATCTTTCATAGCCCAGAAAACCTCTGTTTTCTTTTTGTGTTGTCAGTATATGTTTTTAACTCATCCCTATCGGTGCTCCATCTGCCAGAACCACAACCACAGGGCTTCAATGGGATCTCAGTAAGTAACATCTTGCAATCATCCTCAACATCAAACCTAATCTAACCATGGTTTTGTATTTGTTGTCTTAAAAGCATCACATATATAAATCTAACGATTGTTTATATATCTGTTTTAACATCACCCTATGAAAGCCGACACTGAGATCATGAGATGAGGTTTGGTGGATTAGTAAGTACATCGAATCTGGTTAGAGGGGACAAAATCACAGTCGAGTCGGATTCAGATCTCCTGTGGACCATATCCATCAAGAAACAAGACCCGACAAGACCTTAAGGAGTGGGGGTACTAACAAGGACAACTTTGCTATTTTTTTCTACCATACTCTTGATGCATTGCACTACTTGAATATTATGATCACTTTGTTCATTTTTGAGTATACCATTAAGTAGGAGGACTAAGACTTGGTTGTATCATTATTTTTGAATACTTGTATGGTTTTCGAGTTGCCAATGAAAAATCTTTGCTCTTCATTACAAACATTCTTGTGTAATAATGTTTGCAACATTCCAAGAAGAAGAAAGATTCTGATAATCATGATCAAAATGACATTGATGGCAACTGCACAAGCTAATAACCAGGACTCTGCTTCAGTAACTGTTTCTCTGCCTCTTGGTGCAAGTTTAAAGAGTTGATGCAATTTTTTTGGGGGGGGGGGGGGGGGTGGGGGGGGGGGTTTACTAATTCTACCAAAAGCTTTTGTTGTGAGAGGGTGTAGATCTTAAGACAGCATTGGGGAAGCAAAGAAAAGATGGAAAGAGTGCTCCTTTACAGCCCCTTACTACTATGCAACGTACTCATGTTAGACGCTTGGTCGTCAAACATGGACATCACCTCGAGGTTAGCTACTAGTTTATCTAGTAACGTACCAGATTCAAACTATGTTTTTATCCGGTTTTTAGTAGTTCTCTCTTTCTAACTTGTATTTATTTGAAGCAGTCCATGTACCGAGACAGGAAGCTAGACTCGATGCAGCATTCGGTAGCAACACCACGGAAGCCGTGCACAAGATATCTCGTGTACAAGGATAAGAATCCCGTTTTAGTTCCATGCTGATGGCAATTATGTATCTCTTCTGCTCATTTTTGTTATAAACTTACAACATATATGGTTATCATGTTTTTATAAATCGAAAAATTTAGTTTTCCAGGAATTGACAAAAAAAAACGTAAACTATTCCCCGGTGAGAAAATGTTAAATTATCGGTGGCCACGTGTTAGGGATATCTGAGTGTAGACGGATTCGAACTCAGCTTATTTACCAATGCTGGAACGCCATGCTACTACCCGACCATTAACACGTGGTGAAAATAAAGAGTAAGAGGAAGAAAGTGGTCATTGTTTCCACTAATGTTGGATAATCATTTAGTGTTTCTCTTGGATTCGTGTTCTTGAATATTTTTATACTAGGATAAGATCCGCGCCTTGCGCGGAATGAAGTTGTTATTTTTATTATGTTTTGGAAAATGAAACAATAGTTCGGTTTCATTTAGACTAGGAGTGTTCAATCCGGATATCGGGTTGGTTTCGGTTATGTTCGGTTTTTACTGTATTTCGGTTAGTAAAATAAAACTACTATTCTAAATCCATATTTACTTCGGTTCGATTTGGCTTATATACCATCGGTTTTCAGTTTATTCGGTTTTATAACAAAAAATAATTATTTAGTTTGAGATCATATTATATATTATACGAATTTTAGAGTCATGTTGTCAAAAAGTCATTTATTAAAAAATATTATATATTTAAATAAAAAAAATAAAAAACAAAAAAATGCTTTTATCATCTAATAAAATAATCAAATCTAGAATTAATATCAAAGCTCTAAATTTTGAAAATAAAAATAAAAAACAAAACTGAAGCATGAAATAAAAGCTTATATATTCTTTCATATTTAGTGTTCATCAAATTAATATATTTCGACTGAACACAGTTCTGTTTGTTTAAAGATAAAAAAAAGTTGTAAAGAATTTCAACTAATTGTTGATCAAATTTATAATATTTAATTCAATTTAGTTATTGTTAAAATAAAGCAAAAATATCGAAAAGAAAGACTAAGAAAATAAAAAGCCTCAGTTGCAGTAAATTGTTACTTAATTATAATTCAAGTGATTCAAGTGATTTAGAAATTATAATTATGGTTCAACTCATATAACAAATAGATATTCATGCGTCATTATAAATATATACATATTTACATATTTCAGTTTAACCAGTTATAAATCAAACCATATCCAAATCCTATGGTTTTTATAAAATTACATCCATTTGGTTACGACGGTATATACCAAAACAAAACCATATTATCTATTTCTGTTCGGTTCGATACTCTTCGGTTTAGCATATTGAACAGCCCTAATTTGAATATTAGTTGGTTTTGGATTGTTTTTATCATATATTAATATCCTATCGTAGAATTGGATTTTAAATTTATATTTTTTGGAACCTTACATGTGAATTTATATTAAAATAAAACATAAAATACATAGTTTGAACACATTTATGTAGAGTGTGAAAAAATTATTAGAGTGTGAATGTTCATTCTTAAATAATTGTGAGACTGCCACATTCCATTATAGTGTGAATAAATTTCTTAAAATGTTTCTCTTTTAATATATATACAGTATAACCTCTATAAATTAATAATGTATAAATTAATATCTCTATAAATTAATATAATTTCATTGTCCCAAATTGATTTTTTGGTTCAATTAGCATCTCGATAAATTAATAATCTCTATAAATTAATAAAAATTATAAGTTGGTGTAGTTCCAACATTATTAATTTACAGAGGTTTCACTGTACAATGAAACCTCTATAAATTAGTAATTTTTGGACTACACCAAAATTATAAATTTTTATTAATTTATAGAGATTATTAATTTATCGGTATACTAATTGAACCAAAAATTCAATTTGGGATTATAAAACTATATTAATTTATATAGATTTTTAGTGTATATTAATTTATTGATTATTAATTTAAAGATATTATACTGTATATAGGAGATATGTTGGGCTGAACATTTGTAATTGTAATTGTGTATTGAAATCTATTTTGAATTTACGATGAGTCTGATCAATTTGGGCATAAATTTTTTATCACCGTGTTTATATCTATAAAAACTGTAATATGGTCAATAAGTCATTTTTATTACAAAAACATGTTTTAAATTTTTTTAATATTTAACTTTCACATCATTGAGAACTATTTTAATGATTTTAGAACCATCATCTTATTATTTCCAAAATTGAATTACTTTGACTTTAGACTTCCACATAGTTTTGAAAGCTTTCAACTGAACGAATAAAATTGATGCATCCAATATATATATATATATATATATATATATATATATATATATATATATATATATATATATATATATATATATATATATATATATATATATATATATTATTTAATTTGAATATTTATAAAATAAAAATTCATGTTAATACAATTTTATAATTATTTGTATCTTATTGTAACAAAATAAATTAAGCTATTGATCACAAAATTTGCAAAGTGATATATTCAAATTTCTAATAATTTATAAACGTTTTGAAAAATTCAAAAAAATAACATATAAGAAAAAATCTAAATGTTTTTATTATATAGTTAATGTGATTTTTAACATTTTTTAATAATATAAAATAAAAAAAAACTAAGATACAAAAATTGCTATCAAATATTCACTATTCATAATAATTAATTTTCATATATACATTAATTATATTAGGTAATTTCATAGCTTTTATTTAAGGAAAGTGCGAGATTGTTTTTGTACATTATTTATCAATTCGATAGTTAGTTTAATAAAAAGTGTAATATAAGTTAAGATGGACCAATTTACTTTTCTAAGAATAATATATTTTATATAGTTATTTATTAAATGAAACTTCACAATCATACGGTTCTATGATCATTTATATCGTTTTATAACAAAATATTTAAATCATTGATAACAAAATTTTCAATGTGAAAAATTTAATAAGTTTATAATTTATAAATGTTCTTGAAAACTCATTGAAAGTTTTGAAATTAAAATATTTATGTAATCTTATATGGTATATAGTTTAATCTATATATTTATTTGTTTTATTATTAAATGATACTTTTTACTCATATGGTTTTAAAATCATGTGTATCTTCTTATAATAAAAGTGTCAAACCATTGATCATTAATTTTTAGCATAATAGTTTAATAGTTTTAGTCATTTATTGTCATTTTTTAAAATTTGAAATATAACATATACGAAAAATCTAAATTTTAATTTTATAGCTAATTCGATTGTTTAATTTATTTTAATAATATAAAATTAAACAAAAAATAATGGAGGAGATATAAATTGTTATCAAATATATATTATTAGATACATTAATTATCATATATATATATTAGTCATTTATGGTAATCTCGTAGGTTTTATTTAAGGAAAGAAAAGAAAATAGTAATTATATCTAGCGGAACAATCATAAATGCTTCTATCGTAAATATCATATCATATCATATAGTTTGACCAAAGAATGTATCTAGCGACATATAAAAATCGAATGTATCTAGCGACATATAAAAATTGAATGTGAGTTTAAAATCATGTGTATCTTTTTATAATAAAAGTGTTAAACCATTGATCATTAATTTTTAACATAATAATTTTAATAGTTTTAGTCATTTATTGTCATTTTTTAAAATTCAAAATATAACATATACGAAAAAATCTAAATTTTAATTTTATAGCTAATTCGATTATTTAATTTATTTTAATAATATAAAATGAAACAAAAAATGATGGAGGAGATATAAATTATTATCAAATCTTTATTATTAGAAACATTAATTGTCATATATATATTAGTCATTATGGTAGTTCCGTAGGTTTTATTTAAGGAAATAAAATAAAATAGTAATTATATTTAGCGGAACAATCATAAATGCTTCTATTATAAATATCATATCATATCATCATATCATATAGTTTGACAAATGAATGTATCTAGCAACATATAAAAATCGAATGTGGACCTACTTATTTTTCAATTGAATGTAATTGACTATCTAATTGAGTGATAACTAAGCAATGGGGTTTTTTTAATTATTACAAAATTGAGGTTACAATTTTTCAAATGTTTCTCAATTAATATATAGGGAATGTTGGTGTCAGAACGTCTTGTGTTTATTTATAAGTAGAAAACGACAAAGGGTGTTAAAAGGAAGGAATGAACGGTAGAGATTTTACTAGATTAGTGTTGTCTGTGTTACAAAGCGTCCAAACGATGCCGTTTCATTGAAGAGTGTATGGAATTTTAACTTAGATACTAATTTCATGTTTGGGCATAAATTGTTTACAGTTGCATTACTAAAGCTCTACACTTGTTTCGCGTTGAGCTTGGTTTTCGGTTTGTTACAGTTCCAACGTAAAGAATACATCTGTTTTCTTAATTCAAATCAAATTAATAAAAAGAAATAATTAAGAGTAACAAAAAAAAACTGTTATGAAATCAAATCGCTGGTGTAAGGCACTCCGGTCTTCCAAATCCAATCATCTTCAAGAAACAAACCAGTGACTGTAAAATTAGCTGCATCAGTCGAATTAATCATGTGATAACCGGGCCATGTAACACGAGCTGTAGTGTTTGAACCAGGTCCTGTATTGTTATACTCCGCGTAGTATAACGTACTTAATGCAAAATCGCCGTTCCATTCTCTCCATCCAACCGGTTCGACAAAACCATCAATGTACGATTGCATGATAACCGTCCGGGAATAATTCTTCCACGGTCGACCCAAATACGTTTCAATCGTATAGTTACTAAGAACAAGATCATCCGCTGGTTTAATCGTACAGTTTTGGATCGATGTACCAGTGTTCTGGTTCGGATCAGACCGGCCTTGTGCAGTGATTGCATTGAACTGGTTGGGCATCGGTTTTCTCGGATAGAGATTGCAGTTCTGAAACACAACAGCTGCGTTTCCAAATATAAAATCGACCGTTCCGTAGACATCGCATTCTCTATAAAACTGTCTTAGAGAGTGCGTGTAGAGCGTATCTTGATAGGCCTCGAAACTACAACTATAGAAGACTGAGAAGTCTGCACCGCTCCGTAACGCAACCGCCTGGTGCTTCTCCGGTCCGGCCGTGTTCCGGAAAGTCATGTTCACCGCAACGAAGTTCGGTGCAGTCACAGCTGAAAAATCATGTGCAAGATTATCATTAATTGAATACAAAAACATAATGCATGCATGCATCTCGCCAGTACTCCATATAATACTATAAATAAAATGAAATGGTTGGTGTTACAAAAAAAAAAAAATGAAATGGTTGTTAGTAGTACAGTCGGTATTATTAATGCATCTTGTCTCCTATTCACCACTTTAAATCTAACTTTTTAACTTATAGTTGTACATGCAACAATTAAAGGGAGCTATTGACGTCGGTATTATTAATGCATCTTGTCTCCTATTACCACTTTGAATCTAACTTTTTAACTTATAGTTTGTACATGCAATAATTAAAGGGATCTATTGACGTGCTCTAGATATTAAAATATTATAGAAATATACTATAGAGACATTATTATTAATAGCACGTGATGTGTGACGTACCAAAGGTGGCGGAATTGAAAGTTGTCCAACCGTCTACGACGCTTCTATTCCCCGTAATCACCGTCTGATTAATGCCGTCGCCGATCATCATCATATACTTTTTGTTCTTTGCGATAGAAACGTATTCCTCGTAGATCCCCGCCGTCACGTAAATCAAGAAGAACCCGCCGCTTCCGTCGGTGTTATTCGGAGCAGCCGCGACGGCCGCCGTGATATTGGTAAAGGTTCCGGTTCCGTCTTGACTCACGGTGACTATATCGCTTACCAACACCATGCTTCCGTCGTCTCCGTCGGCGAGTTTTCGCCTGCTTAGAGATTCGTATACGGCTTTCGTTCGTTCTGTCATTTTCAACGGTAGAGCTCCGTTACGGAACAGACGGAATGGTTTGGTGTGGGTAGATGATCCGTATCTTGGGTGTGCCCAATCAAGCCCGGCCCGTTTCTTCTTCTTTGGGACCCATCCTTTAGTGAAGAGAGCGAGTGAAACACTAAAGAGCTTCGTGTCGTTGACTAGAGGCAAAGCAACTCCGTTTCGTACTGCCCACGTGGCGGAAGATGAAGCGGCGGTGGTGAGTCCCTCCAGACATGTCTGCTCGTTAGTTAAAGCTGCGGAAAGAAGCGTTTGGACATCTTCAGCCTTTGTAAACGATAACGTTTTGAAGGATGAGGATGATTTCGCTGACGTGACGTTAACTGTTTGAAACGACGCTAAGAGGTAATCCATGGTTAGACCGGCGAGGAAACGGCAGTCTTGGAGAGCTCTGATAACGGTGGGTTGACTTATATGAGCGTTGCGTTTTAAATATTTATCAACCGTACGAATGAACTTCCGCGACTGCGATAGCGATTTGCGGATTGAGAAACGGCTGTATTGTTGAACATTGCCTTGGCTGTGTGGGAAAACAGATCTGCAGTATTTTGGATCCGGCGTCGTTTTGCAGATTGTTGAAGAGTTTGATAGGTTCTGAGAAGCAACAAGGAGTGATTGAAGAAAGAATAATACTGCAATGAGAAAGAGCAAACGAGATTCCATTGTTACTAGGAATTTGTTTTGTTTAGTGTGATAAAAAAGTTTGGGTTTAGTGGTTTATATATATAGAGTGTGTTGATTATGAATGAGGATGAGGTAGGTCTTTTATTAACATTTACAATAAAATGTTGTTATTGTTCTTACTCTACTCTATATCAATTTAATATAAGACTTAATGCGAAGTCAGCTCGTTTGGGATACTTTAGAAACGCGTAGATTGCTTCTGGATTATAGAATAATAATCATCAGAAACTGTCTGTGGATTCAGACTTGCTTAGCTGTTAATGCAGAACCATATGTTCGTTCGCAATGTTGAGTCTTAATAACAATCCATAACGTATATAATACGTATGAGATATGATTTAATATTTATCTGTATGAATATGCATACCGATGATTGATTTGATCGAGTGATATGAATAAGCGGTTCGGGCCATTTCAAAGAAGCCGTTACCATGTTAAGAATTTTATTTTTAGCGGCATACATATATATAGATATACTTATATATAGAACTTGATTGATATGGGACTATATGGTGCAATGTGCATCATAGATTCATAAATTCAACAAGTAAACAACGTTACTAATCATATACATCTCGAGTCATTGGTTCAACTCTTCAACTATAACATGGTTATCGGTTATTCAAATAAATAAGTTCGGATCGGGACCACCATAGAAACTAATTATAATTTTTAAGGAATAAGTAAAAGGTGTATCAGGGGCAGGTTTTTACTAGTAACCGACTTAATATTAGAAGTTCGATATCGCTTTTAGTGGTCGTAATATATTTGACAATTTGTTCAATTATTTGTCACCATTATTATGTATTTTCTCGAATTATTTAACATGCCAGATAGCTTATACCGATGGCACCAAACTTAACAAGATTGACCATTTGTATCTTCAATGACCCTTCCTATTCCTCCTTTTTCCAAGCACCATCATCACATCTTTCTCAGGTTGTGTAACTTGTGTTCGACGGTTGCTGCTTGTGGCGAGCCAAATTCGCCAGACCAGCCTCATTTCCTGATTCATTCAAATGAAGCTATCGACGTCGAGTTGTTACTTATTCTGTGTCAACACTCACCACGCCTTAAAAAATAATCTATCAACGCGTTGATAAAATTACAATTAATGATTTTTACCGTTGAGATTCGTTCAGCTGATAATAAGCTTTTCTTATAGTAAATGCTTGATCAGTTGTCGCTAGTTTTTAAAAGCCACTTGTGTTTAAAGAGTCTCGTGTTTAAACTTAATTTATTTATGGAAACGTTGTAACGAAAACAATCTCAAGGCACAACGGTCCGAAAACGGACCACTCTGACCTAGATTTGCAAAACATTAATATCTTACTAGCATTATTGCTGTGCATGCCTTGATATCACCATATATTAAACGCAACCAAAAGTCTTACTCTTAAGAAAGTTACTATAGCCACTAAACTTACTGATAGAGAGCGGAAGCTATGTAACTTCAAGATCAAGGGTTTGATCGAGAAGCCAATAACGTGTTTTTGAAGATAACTTCAAAAACGGGATAAGAGGGCGCGAATACTCTTCGCAGTGTTCGTTAGAACTCTTTAGGATTGCGAATACTCTTCGCAGTGCTTGTGAAAGCTCTTAAGAAAACCAATATTTTTATTAATCCAAGTCTGTCTTACAAAAGCCATAGGAGAGTTCTTTATATAGAACTCTTAAACCGTCATTAAAATCCTTAACCTAATAGAAAAGGCAAAACATAAACCTTAAGTAAAAAGGAAATAACTAGAAAAAGGAAACTTGACGTTTAAGCTACAATGCTGCTGCATCAGGTCCCGCCGGGTTGGAAAGATTCGACCACGAATCTGGAGCCGTATTATCACCATGATGTAAAGGAGGTAAACACGATCGTCGGAGGATAAGCATATGACCAGTGTCGCCTTTGGTGTGATGAACCACGTTCATGTCTTTGTCGTTGTCCTCTTGAGAATCATAAACTTCCTGGTCTATAAAAGAGTCATCGAGTAATAGTCCCCGACGATTGGTATGAGGGCACGCGTTTATCCTGTGTCCTGGCTCACCGCAAGAGTAACAGCGTAAGGTGGTCGGTCGTGTGGAGCGACGCAATTGTTGCTCATCTTGAGCTGCTGGTTGTGTCGTTGAACTTGAAGCATCACCTGTTTCCTTCGTTGTGGTTGAAGGTGTTGTGCTTCCCGACGGTTCTTTCTCTTGTGTTCGATCTCGATTTGAGGAAGGGGACCAAGTAGATGACCGTGATTGTTGTTCAAAAGAGGCTGCACGACGATGTGCTTCCCCGACCGTGGATGGGTCAAACTGTGCCATTGAAGTCTGAAGCTGCGGACGTAAGCCCCCAATGAAGCGAGACACTAACTGAACTTGACTGTCATTAATCTCGTTTCGAGTTAATAACAAAGCAAACTCTTCTGCGTATTCATCTACGGTCCGCGACCCTTGACGAAGATTCTGCAATCTTGTGTACATGGTACGTTCGTAGTTGTGTGGCAAGAAAGTTTGTCGCAGATGTTTAGTCAGCTTATCCCATGACAGGATAGGAGCTTTACCGGTGCGAGAACGAGTTGTTTTTAGTTGTTTCCACCATGTCGCAGCGTGTCCACGAAAACGCATCGCAACAAGAGATACTTGCCGGGCAGGAGGAACCTGTTTAAAGTCGAGGATTTCTTCGACGGCGATTAACCAATCAATGAGATCATCACCTTTAAGGCCTCCGTGAAACTCTGGTATATCAACTTTGAAACTGTTCTCCCAGCGATGATTATCCCGTTGACGTAAGTCCTCCCGATAAACTCGTCGATGATCTTCTTCCTCTTCCTCGTATATATCATGAGCGCGAGCATCACCAAATTGGTATTGATGGTGCATTCGATGTTGTTGATGTCTAGGAGGAGGAATAGGTGGAAGCTGTTGTTGTATTTGGCGTTGTGGAGGAAGATGTTGGACGGGTGGTGGCGGAGCATGAACGGCTGGTTGGGGTTGATGATGCTGGAGAATTGGTGCCGGAGGAGGAAGGTGCGCGGGTTGGAGTGGGTCGTGAACGACCGGCTGGGCTGGAGGGACCAAGCGAGTTGTTAAGACCGTCGTTAGAGTCGCGAGTTGTTCTGTTACCGCAGCTAAGGCAGTAGAGATCGTATCGCTTTGTACTTGTGACGTCGTTTGCATCTCGACGAGTAGGTCTCGCAAATCTGTCATGCTAATAGCTCCTTCTCCCGTTTTCTTTGCCATGATAACGAAAGAAGAAATCCAGAAACGTACTGAATCTGATACCAACTGATAAAGAGCGGAAGCTATGTAACTTCAAGATCAAGGGTTTGATCGAGAAGCCAATAACGTGTTTTTGAAGATAACTTCAAAAACGGGATAAGAGGGCGCGAATACTCTTCGCAGTGTTCGTTAGAACTCTTTAGGGTTGCGAATACTCTTCGCAGTGCTTGTGAAAGCTCTTAAGAAAACCAATATTTTTATTAATCCAAGTCTGTCTTACAAAAGCCATAGGAGAGTTCTTTATATAGAACTCTTAAACCGTCATTAAAATCCTTAACCTAATAGAAAAGGCAAAACATAAACCTTAAGTAAAAAGGAAATAACTAGAAAAAGGAAACTTGACGTTTAAGCTACAATGCTGCTGCATCACTTACTTACTGTGGTTAGGTTTTTAACAGATCCATGATGTTTAGCTAAGAAAGATATATAGTTATCACGAATCTGTTGAACATTAAAATATTAATAGAACACTATAGACCCTAAATAATAGAAAGTAACCATAGAAGAGGAGAGAGGTAGAGAAATCATCGGAGGAAGAGATGATCGACCAATTTTGAGATACTCGTTCTCCAGTTGTTCTTTTTCATTGGTTAAGGCTTTTTTGGTTAATAAAAGGTAACCATAGAAGAGGAGAGAGGTAGAGAAAACACTAACTTTTGGTAATGGGTTTAATTTGTAGGTGGCCTTGGTGGAAGGATAATATGATGCATGGGACAACATGAAGTTTGGATTTCCTATGGCATCCACTACCACAGTGCTCTCATTGAACTTATCAGAGTTTGGTGGTCTCATGAATTTTGAAATTCGGCCAAAAAAATCTTGAACTTTTCAGGAATTGCCAAAAGAAACATGAACTTTAGGGTTGACCAAAAAAACACAAATTTTTCATTGACTTTAGAATTAATTAACAATGTTTTCGTTGACTTGCCAATTTAGCACGCCGTCACCAAATTTAACAGAAAAAAATAACATCGTTAAAAGTTGGTGTTAAGTGAAACGACGTCGTTTTGAAATGAGATAAAACGACGTCATTTTACATGATTTAAAAAAAAAATCAAGTAGACCATTGGGTTCGAACCCAGGTTGTTTAGATAAAATGGCAAGGTACTTTACCACTGTGCTAGTGGTACATTCATTGTATGTATTAACACATTTACTTTTATTTGGTATTGAGTTTGAATATTAAAAAAATTATCTAAAACTTAAAAAGATCTTTAAATTTTCTAAAATTGAAAAATAATTCCGAAAAAGAAAATTTTCATTTTTCGGATTATAAAAGAAATTTGAAAAAATAAAATAAAAATTCGAAAAAATATTCCAAAAAAGTTATAAATATTTCGAATCTGAAAACATATAATCAGAAAATATATATATATATATAAATATAAAATTTATTACTATTTTTAAATGTTTTTATAGTTTCTGATTATATGTTTGCAGATTTGAAATTTTTATCCCTTTTTTGAAATTTTATATTTTCGAATTTTGTTTTTCAATTTTTCTTTTTATAATTTGAAAAATGAAAATTTTCTTTTGCGTTTTTATAAAAAAATAAAAAAATATTTCGATAAAAAAATAAAAAATTTGTTTTTAATAAATTCTGATTATTTTCAGATTCGATTTTTTTATAACTTTTTGATATTTTCAATTTTTTTTATTTTTTCGAATTTTTTTTTGGAATTTGTTTTTAAAAATGAAAATGTTGGAAGATTTTTTATTTTTAAGGAAAAATAAAATTTTATTTTTACTTTTAGTTTCAAAATTAATTTTATAAAAAAATTCTTTATTTTCATATTTTTGGAATTTTAAAGACCTTTTAAATTTTTAGAGATTTTTTTTATATTCAAAATCAGTACCAAATAAAAGTAAATATGTTAGTATGTACATTGAATGTACCACTAGCCTAATGGTAAATTACCTTGCCATTTGATCCAAACAACTTGGGTTCGAAACTTGGTCTCTTCATATTTTTATTTTCAAATAGTCTAAAACGAAACGACGTCGTTTTACTTAACGCCAACAGTAAACGTTATGTTAACACTGTCTTAACTCTTGTTTAACGGTGTACTAATCTGGTCAGTCAACCGTAAGTTTCTAAATTATTTAAATAAGTCAACAAAAAATTAGGTTTTTATTGGCTAGGCAAGTGTACAAAATTCTTTTGGCAATTTCAAAAAAGTTCATGATTTTTTTGGCTAAATTCCCCTTTTGAATTACCAAATGAAGACGGAATTTGTTGGGTGTGTGTGTGGGAGGGGGGGGGGGGGGGGACTAAGGGCTTGGCTGGTGTAACTGCAGCGGTTGCGGGAATTTGCGGATGCGGATGGTTGCGGTTTTAAGCGTTTTCTAGAGATTTGTACGACTGGTACAGCTGTTATAAATTGTTGCGTTTGCGGGACTTTTATGACTGGTAAACTACCAAACGCAACATCTGTTAAATAATAATTTAACAATATTTACATTTTATGTAATTATAAAAATATTAAAAATCATAATAATATGATAAATATAAAATTTATATTTATAAAATCATATTACTCAATTTTAAAAATTTATAGAAAATATTTTAGTTTTGAATTTTTATAATATAAATTGAAATATAATATGAATACATTTTACTATTTCTATTATTTCAATTGAAAAATTTTATTGGATATTTTTAGCATTATTTTTATTTATTCTGTTTTTAAAGAAAAAAAATTTACCCTCCCGCAACCGCCCGCAACCGCAAACGCTAGTTGGAACCAGCTTTTGATTTTAAGAGATTCGGAGCGGTTTGAAGCGGTTTGTAGCGTTTTCTGTGATTGTTTCTAAACGCCAACAACCGCTATGACCTGCAAAAGCCGCGTTTGCTGGTAGCGGGAAAACCAGTCAGCCCTTAACTTTCTCCTCCAAGCCATTTTAAATCGTGGCGCCATTTGTGTTCAGGTTTCTTAGTTATGATCACTCCAAACTTTGGGAAACAAGGGAAGGAGTAGTTTATGTTGTTGTATAGGTTGGTGACTCCTAAAATGGACCATGCTCGTTGTAGCTTGTTGGGAGAGACCAGAGGACATGTGTATATATACACCACGAAGTTTGTTTGAGGTAATCAAGAACAACCCTGGTTTTTATATCTCCGGTGAAATCACAGCCTCTATTTGGGCCCCTTCATGGTTTCCCGGAAATGTGATCCTTTCTACTCCAGACTCCTCCGTCAACGAGCCATTACGATAAATAATAAAATAAGAACATTTTTAGACTGTGTTTCAAAAAAAAAAAAAAAACATTTTTAGACTAAAAGAAGCATAATTTGTCATGTTACAGTCTTACAGAAAGCAACATATCTCAGACTTTACGTCAAAGTTAAAGGAAAAAACCTTGGAGCTGATGAGTTTGATAACATGTTTAGCTGAGATATCACGTTGGTTCAAAACGAATAGAATACCTAATTTTTATAGTGATTTTATGATAATTTTTAACTATTAAATTCTCGTTACATTTATAATATTTTTTTGTAATACTAGGAGCTCCAGAAAAGATTCATTTATAATAATAAAACTAGATTTTGACCCGCGTTTTCAAAGCGCGGGTTTATGTTTGGTGAAAATTTTATATAATCACATTTATATAATCCATCTTGTATATGTATTTATATAATCCGTCTCATATATGTATTTTATATCCAGATTTATGTTCGGTAAAACTATATTATACATGTATTTTTAGGTTTTTAATTTTGAATTAGATAATTTAAATATAAATCAATATAACAGTTTTATAGTTTTGATCGGTGTTTTGAAATTCGATTGAGACCTGCGGTTGAACGGATTACCGGTTGATCAAAGATAAATTCAGTTCGGGTTTGAAAAAAAAAAAAAAATTAAAAATCCAATAAAAACTACTAAAATCGAAATCCAGTTACCGGTTGAACCACTGGTTGAACCAATAAACAATTTTTATTTTTTTATAAATAATTTTTTGTTAGATAGTTGGGATTATATTTAGGTAAAAACGGTTTAAAACCAAACCATTAAATAATTTGAGAAAAAACGATGCAGTTTCAAACATGTCCGGCTGGAAAAATATTAAAATGATGCAGTATCAAACACGGAATAATCACATACCAAAATTGAATTAGGAAACCGGTGGTTAATGACAAACCAAAAACAATTAAAAAAAAAACCAATGCAAAATGTCCAAAATGTCATTAATGAATACAAAAGAAAGCCTCTTTAACAGAGGTAAGCAGAGTAAAAATCCAAATGTGCTTGTACTTTAATAGTATAGATATACATGTAGTAGCTCCAAAAATAACTAATCAAAAGCAAAACTATGTTATCACATAAATACCAAATATAATTATAGTTAGCCACAGTAGACACCTTGAGTGGCAAAAAAACTTGAACTTTATATGTTCTGGTGAGTATTCTGGATTCAGCCATCATATTTTTTTGGCTCACACAAAAAAAATATAATGTTTATATGTGAATTTTGTTATGTAGTGGTAGTAATTTCTTGCGATTTTAGATATTGTAAATTAACCGAGTCATTCTGATCATTATCAACCACTTAATCATAGATCAATAGATCTGTTCTTACTTACATACAAAATGACCGTGAAATCAGATCGCTAACACCTAATATTGGATAGTCAAACACCCGGAAAAGAAGATGGAATCATACACACTATTATTTCCCTAAAACCAGTACTCTAAAAACAGATTTTTATTTGTCACAAACTCTAAAAACAGATTAAAATCTAAAATTAGCATACAAACCAACACTATAAAACATCATGAATCTTCCAACGATCAAATCACTTTTAATTTTGTCATAGATCATTAAAATAACAAAAAAGCAAAAATAAAGATATTATCACCATGGCTGGCGCAAGAAGTTTGGTTGCCAAGGCAAATCGTATTAATGTAGGCCCATTAATTTTAATGGCCTTGGTGTTTGGTTCTTGCGTAGCTAATGGTGAATATCTAGGTGACCGCCGTGGCCTTGTTGCTGTTGCCGGCAACCCTGCGGTCTTTGATATTACTAAATTTGGAGCAGTGGGGAATGGTGCCACCAATTCTTTTAAGGTGACATTTCTTTAATTTTAGGGATTGGCTTTGAGTTTCGCTTCGTAATTTACTGGTTACTACTGTATAAAAATACACATGACAACAAAACATTTATCCTAATAATAAATGGTTTATTCTAAAACGCAATATGCAGGCGTTTTTAAACACATGGCTCCAAGTGTGTGCCAGTCCTGTACCAGCAACGCTACTAGTCCCCAAAGGTGAGTTCTTGACTGGTCCAGTAATTTTTGCTGGTCCATGCAAGAGCAAAGTGACCATCGATGTTCAAGGCACAATCACCGCTACACCAAGCGGATACGCGACCCCTGAATGGTTCTTATTCGAACATGTCGACAATGTCCTCGTCACCGGACCCGGCACATTCCACGGCAAAGGTGAAGCCGTTTGGAAAGCAGATGGCTGTGGCAAAAAGGTCGAATGCAATCTTCCTCCAACGGTATGAATAAGTTTATATATATATATATATATCGTAAAATGTTAAATGTTTTGTACTGATCACACGTACATACGTACACATGCAGTCTCTAAAATTCAGAAACATAGTAAATCTTGAAGTCACCGGTATTAGCTCGGTCAACGCAAAGGCCTTCCACATGTTCTTGGTGAAAACTACGAATGTCAACATCCACAACATCAATATTGTTGCCCCTGCTGAAAGTCCCAACACCGATGGTATCCATTTGAGCAATGCAGACAACGTTAGCATCGTTGACAGTAATATAGGGACAGGAGACGATTGTATTTCTGTCGGTCGTGGTTCCAACAATGTAACTGTCGAACGCGTGGTTTGTGGCCCAGGACACGGCCTAAGTGTCGGTAGTCTCGGAAAGTACCCGAACGAGGAGGATGTTAGCGGCATTCACTTTAAGAGCTGCACGATGAAAGGTACCGACAATGGTCTTAGAATCAAGAGTTGGGGTGGTTCGTCTCCAAGCAAGGCTACGGACATTAAGTTTGAAGATATTATAATGGAAAGCGTGAAGAACCCAATCATCATTGACCAAAACTACGGCTCAAGAGGCGGAGTAAGTATATATACTCTATACATTCTCAAACCAGAGCATACATTAATTACTTGATCATTCAGCAGCTTACGATAATCTTCTTTTTTTTTTGTGTAGGAATCAAGAGTTGCCATTAGCGATGTATTGTTCAAGAACGTAAGAGGAACAACAATTACAAAAGATGAAGTTCAGATCATGTGCAGCAAAACAGTACCGTGCGCAGGAGTCAGCGTCATTGACGTGAACTTGAACTTCATTGGTAACAAAGGAGGACATCCCTCGTCGTCAGGAGGTTTGGTCGGAGCTCTTTGTACCAACGCCAACGTTATCTTCGGTGGAAAACTTAGTTTCCCTATGTGTCCCAAATAAGCTTTTTGATATAATTAATTTTATAACAAAAAAAAAGTCAAAAGTTTCCACAAACATTTGTTTTGTTTGTGAGTTAACTAGATTGTGACTTTATCAACAATTTATTAATTCATTGGAATATTTGACTTTTGAAAGAAAAATCCCACTGCTTTATGACTTTTCTATTATTATTTTTCTGCCTGAATAATATAATCAACGGACCATTCAATTGATTGTTTGAAAATTTTATGGTTATAACCTTAGACAATCTCCATCCATTAGAAATTATGTAAAGTTAAAAAAAAAATCATATTTTAATTGTGTAATTAAATTTGATTTTTCTTTAAATCATTAAAATGTTAGTTGGATGACATGTGGATGAAAAAAAATTAGAAATGATTTTAAAACAAAGGTTTTTGGAACCTCTTTTCACTCTCTTTCTTAATTTCTTTTTTTTTTTATTTCTTTAATTTTAATAGGAGAATTCTGATTGAAAAACCTCCAAAGGAGGTGGTCTTAATCTCTGAGTTTCAGTGTATACAACCATTTTACGTAAAAGTTACTCTATTTAAAATAAAAACATTAGCTATTTATAGCCTGAAAGGCTTTTGCTTTGTTTCTTAAATTTCACTTAATCTAATAATTAGTAACAAACATATAAAGGTCCTGGCAAGCTGAGATGATGGATTATAAATGTTAGGACCGGGGCTGTGTCTCCAGTGTCCACCATTTCAAGAACTTCTCATATGATGTTATTAGAAGGATGAGAATAGAAACTTTCCACCAATTTAAATTCATTTGACAACTTGTAAATATTTAAAATTCAAATTTGTTTTACATACATAGAAAAGTGGTGAGTGGTTTCAGAAATAAAACAAAAACTTAACAACACAAAAAAAATATTATAAAGAGGCTGAAAATGTGTGGGGGTATTGAGAGAAAGCCTGTTTGTTAAAAAGTAAAGCCCAATAGACTGAAAACCCTAGAGAAGAGATATATAAGTGTTTCTGCTACGGATAAGGGACTCTGTGCTCCGCCACAACAAGAAAGGGAGAAGAATGGTGGCTCTGAAGCTCCAGAAGCGGCTCGCCGCATCGGTGATGAAGTGCGGGAAGGGCAAAGTATGGCTCGATCCCAATGAATCCTCCGACATCTCCATGGCTAATTCCCGTATGCTTTCATTCTCTTCTCTTCATTTCGTTTGTGCTGTGCTGTGGTAGTAGACTAGGACTTGGATGTGATTCTCTAGTGTTAATCTTATTGGATCACTATACCTGTTCTCTGGTTTCTGTATATCATTAGATCTTTTGAGTAATGATATTGATTTGTTAAAATCTGAGGTTGCTTCTTTGTTGAAATCTCTGATGGTAGGGCAAAACATCAGGAAGCTGGTGAATGATGGTTTCATCATCAAGAAGCCAACGAAGATCCACTCTCGTTCCAGGGCTCGCCGTATGAAGATTGCCAAAATGAAGGGTCGTCACTCTGGTTATGGTAAGAGGAAGGGTACCCGTGAAGCTAGGTTGCCTACTAAGGTCCTCTGGATGCGTAGGATGCGTGTTCTCAGACGTCTCCTTAAGAAGTACAGAGAGTCTAAGAAGATTGACAAGCACATGTACCACGACATGTACATGCGTGTCAAGGGTAACGTCTTCAAGAACAAGCGTGTCTTGATGGAGAGCATCCACAAGTCCAAGGCCGAGAAGGCCAGAGAGAAGACTCTCTCTGATCAGTTTGAGGCTAAGAGGGCTAAGAACAAGGCTAGCCGTCAAAGGAAACATGCTAGGAGAGAAGAGCGTCTTGCTAAGGTACAAGCCTTTACTACTCCTTACTGTATTATGTTTTTTTTTCTTCCAAAAATTGAATTTGATCAAGTATCCTTGAACATGTGTAGGGTCCTGGAGGAGATGTTGCCCCTGCAACTGCACCACCAGCTGCTGCTGCTGCCGCTACTACTACCGCTCCAACTGAAACTGCAGCGTAAGTCTGATCTCATTGGTGGTTTAGTTTTGTCCCTAATTGTTGTTCATGTATTAATTCATATTTTGGTTCTTACTTGTGTAGGGTACCGAAGAAGAAGTCTAAGAAGTGAAGAGGAGGATAAAGTGATCAAGCTATATAGAGATCATCTCACTTACTTGACTTGAAAGAATCTTTTGAATGTTTTATGAAGTTGGGTTTGTTGAAATACTTTTTTTGTCGCAAAAAACATAAATTATGTCGGTTTATCTTTATGCTTTCAGATCGTTTAGCTTATCAGTGTTTCATGAAACGTACTTTTCAAAGCGTTGTGCTTTTATTGTTTTGTTTCTTATCAGTGTTGCAAAATATAAGACTATTATCGTTAAAACAGTTGAGTAAGTGTGTACGTTCAATCCTTTTAAATCTCAATCTTAGCGGCAACATTGCAACAGAAAACTTTATACGCCCCTAAGTTGTCTTCCCTCAATCTTGAACCTCTACGACATACGGACGTTCTAAGAAGTGGTAGGATGTTTCTGACGACTGGCTGTGCCAACTAAATTCTGAAAAGTTGTTAGTGAAAAAACCCTTTTGACAAAAGAGAAACAATGCTTAGCAGTAACTCGATTTTTACCCTTTAAACGTCTGTTATAAACAGGGAGACTGCAGATATTTGATGGTCATTCAAGTTTCAAAAAGAAAATGACAGATGAAACATCCATCGCCCACCGTGGGGCTCGAACCCACGACCACAAGGTTAAGAGCCTTGCGCTCTACCAACTGAGCTAGACGGGCTTGATTGGTTTTTATGTTGCATGATTAATAGTGACAGATTAATATATGATTAGGAAAAGTGTAAGCTAATCCTAGTACATACTTGGGCACCAAAACACTGAACAGTATCTAAACTATTAAACTTAATGAATCAATAATAAAGGAATTAGCAAAACCTAACTCTGTTTCAAACAACAAGTCAATATATTTATTTGAGGACGGATAATTCGAGACACAACCAAAATGGATAGAGGATAATACAACCAAGTTTCTTCAAAACCCCACTTAGTGATGATTGTAAGAATAATATAATGTTGAGACATGAAAGGCCGAAGATCGGTGGCATAAGATTAACGAAGCAGAGAAGAGACGAGGAAGGCGAGAGCAGTTGCGAAGCTTATAGAAGCTGAAACCTCCAGTGACGCTGCTGCTGCGGTGATAATGATCGGCGGTCTCGGTTTATTATGAACGCATTCGTTACAAACTAGCGGCTGCGGTGGTGGAAGCGGTAGTGGGCAGTGCGTACACGGCGGTGGTGGTGATGGAGGTGGCGGAGGAGGAGAAGGCGGTGGTGGTGAGGGTGGTGGAGGACAGAAAATCTCTAGTGGAGGCGGTGGAGGTGGTGGAAGAGGTGGAGGACAGAGAATCTCTATCGGCGGAGGTGGTGGAAGAGGTGGAGGACAGAGTATCTCTTGCGGAGGTGGTGGAGGTGGTGTCTGATCACATGGATTCTCACATTCTAAGCACATTTCACATGCAGTCTGCATTTCCTCTGTCATATTCAATGCAACAGACTGTGATATCAAAAGCAGAGTGAAGAAACAGAGTAACTCCATTCTTAGGGAGGAAGAGAGCATTTTTCTTTTTCTTTTACAGTGGTTGGAAGAAAGAAACAGAAACATGCATTGGCTTTTTAAAAAGACTTAAAAGACTTTCATTAAGAACCTTCAAAAGCAAAACACTTTGGAATCTGATGCGAATTAATTTTTACAGCTTTGATTTGAAGAACAAAAACCTTTTTTGGACCATGCAATAACTGTTACCCACAAGGGAAGAACCGATTCTCTTTTGATCTTAGTTCCTTTTTTCCAGCTTTGGAAGAACCATTGAAGCTAATAGAAAAATGTATATTTGAACACTTTTAGCATTTACTGCATCTTTAGTTTAGAACCACTCGTCTCTCATTTATCTCTCAAGACTCTAGAACCGAGGAAACGTTTCAGGATCGTTGTGCATTTCGTTTGAATATCATCGCAAGCTCTCTTTAACGACTCATCCGCGGTGTCAAGTTATGTTTTGAAGTTGCAGGGTTTTCATTGCCATGCTTTTATGTTCTATATTCCACTCTCATTGTTGACAAAACAAGTTACGCTCAGTTTTGTTATCCGGAGAACATTCACTCAGTCGGGTAAATTTCAATTTCACTTGGTGATATATAGAGTCTGTTATTTTTTAACAGTCTTTAGTTAAAAAAAGGATAAGCTAACTGTAGTAAGAAAGAAGGATGAATCCAATCGAGAGAAGTGATCTTCTCTTCGTCAACATCAAAAGGACTTTATTCTCTCTTGCCCTAGTCACTATACTGTTTATTCTATTTTGCCCCATCAATAAAATAGATTATATTTTTAATCTTATTTTATTAAAAACGTGAGAAAAAACAAAACTGCCCTTAATGAAATTTGATATTTACAGGATCCAACCTCTCTCTATTTGACCCGACTCATACGACCCGGATCCATGGGCATGACCCGCGTTGTCTCTCTCCTAAACCCTCTCTTTCTCCCAGTGTCTCTCTCCCAAACAGATCAAACCCTTCCCAAACGGACCAAATCGACAGTTTCTTCCCCAAATCGAAAAAAAAATCAATCTCTGGAAACCCTAGAACCCGCCCCCGATGATCTCGACGAAATTGACCGGAATCCACTGAAACCCAACGCAATCCACCGAAAACCACCACGTTTTCTCTTGTCCATCATCAGAATCACCTTTTTCTTCTGGCGTCAAGCTTCTTTTCATCCTCTTGTAACCTCTTCCATCACCATTCTCGGCGTGTAAAGGTAACATTTTTTCATACCTTTTTCATAGATTCAAATCGATTTGATGTCGGTTTCTTTGAAATATATGATGTATGGTTGTTTGGCTTAAAGAAATGAAGAAATTTTGAAGTGGGTTAAACCATTCAGCCATTTTCTTAATGATAACATCAATCATCGGTAGCATGAAGTATTTCCTCGCTTCCCGAAGAACACCATTGATAGATTCTGCTGCATTGGTTGTGTCAACATTGTATCTGTCTCCTTCAAAATAACATCTTGCCCATTTTCCCACTTCAACACTCTTTTCTAGATACTCGGCAGCAGAAGGATACTTTCTGGAAAAAGCATCATAGAGAACATCGAACTCAGCCACTGTATAAGCATATGCGCATTCTCTAAACTTGATTGCACAAACGTCTCTGTTGTTGAATACATGTCCTTTCACATTTTGAGACAAATGCCAGACACAATACCCATGTGCGGCCGTTGGGAACACCTCACGTATTGACTTGATCAAGCTCGCATTTCTATCCGAAAGAAACACCAATCCGTCTACATCTGATATCACTGACCTCAATTTATTCATAAACCACGTCCAGCTTTCATCTTTCTCACCATCAACTACACCAAATGCAATAGGGTAATGGTGGCGATCAGGATCTTGAGCCGTCGCAACAAGCAGAACTCCACCATAAACATGCTTAAGATGTGTTCCATCCACAATGATAACTTTCCTCATCGCTACGAACCCTTCTATGGAAGCTCCAAATGCGAAAAATAGATACTTAAATCTTTTTGCCGCATCTACTTCAACATAACTTACCGAATCAGGATTCTTCAACTTAAGCATGTGCATATAGGAGTGTATCATAGAAAAACTCTCTTCCGGAGTACCTCGCACTTCATTAGCAGCCAGCCTTTTTCCTCTCCATGCTGTGGCATATGATACCTTAACACCAACCTTGCGGGTAACCATACTGATCAGATCACTTGATCTTGGTGTGTCATATCTACCGGGATATTCTTCACCCAAAACAGATGCAACGACCTGTGGTGTGCCTCTCCTTCCATTTCTAAGGGTACTTGTAGTTACCACTGAGCATGTATGAGACTTGACGTAAGTTCTAACCGTCCAAAGATCTGAATTCTTAAGCTTTACTACACGCAAATACCACTTGCAACCTTCTTTGGCTCCTCGACATCTTGCCACAAATCTCCCAGTATCGGACTTAAGTGTGTCATACTCAAAACCATTCTTATGCGCACCCCTCTGAACTAGAACTTGCATGGCTGTCTTAGTTCTGAATTCTTGACCCTTAACCAAATCAAGACCATCATCCCATTCTTCTTCTACAACTGTTGTGGCTTCAACTCCCTCTCTTGCAGCTTCAACTTCCATTCCGACTTCTGTTCCTTCATACCCGTGCTCTAAATTCTCATGCAACTCAAAGTTTTCATGTTGTTCAGCTGTGTAAAGCGTGACCATGCCATCCATCTCATGATCATGATTTGTTCCATCTTGCTCATCTCCATCTTGCTCAGTCTCATCTTCCTCAGACTCATCTTCATCAGTTTCATCTTCCTCGGTATCAGTATCCTCTCCATCAGAAAGACCAACATAGCTTTCATCAGTTTCACCATCTCCTGAAAGCGGCAGACCACCATATGTATCATCCATGTCACTGCTAATCTCCACATGTAAAACACTTCTACATTTATCATGATTTACTTGCATGAGATAACCCAAAACGTCTTCATCACTCCAAATATATGATGGCTTGTTGGAATACAATACCAATGGAAAGTAACTAATCTTCACCATCCCATCTCCATTTGCCTTAATCTTTCTGCATATACACTCGACCAATTCAGAATATGTAACCTCTTCCACAGATTTTTTCATCACTAGAGTGTGAATTTGATCTTCTCCCGAGATCCACTTTATATCAGCCCCATCCTTGATGTAACTTCCTCCATAGTCAAAACATATGATTGGAATAGGAGACGCCATATAATTCCCTGAAAAGAAATAAAACTATGATTAGTTAACCATTTAAAGAATCTAAGTTATCCAAGATCGTTGGTACATAGTCGTTCCAGTAATACAAGTAATACACGTTTCACTTTAGTAGTACCAGTAGTTCCAGTAGTTCTTATAAAATTTTGCTTTTGTCTATTTAACACTTTTAACTGACCAAAAGGGTGTTATACAACCCACAGTACCGTTTACTACTACTGTAATGCATTATTTTGGTTTAAAACAGTGTTAAACAAGAACAAATATACAAAATCGCCCTTAACCATCCATTTTCATAACAAAATACCTAAAACCTCCATTTTTACCTAAAACTTTAGTTTTTCATCTTTTTAAGTATTTTTAATCAACTAATAACGTGTTACATAACCCAGATTATCGTCTAACACAAATTTCATGTTTTTTTCTTTCAAAACCGTGTTAAAAATAGAGAAAAATACAGATTTTTTTGAAATCTAATATTTTCATTTTTCTTTCAAAACTCTCACGAATTTTACAGCAATACTTTCATTTTTCGTTACACATAATACATAGAACATAAGTAGAATATTATTATGAAAATTTCGTTAAAAAAACGCATGATTTTACCTCAAAAAAAGATTCAAAATCGCCAATCTCAAGTGGAAGAGAAGAAGAAGTTCGATGGTGGTTGGGGAAAAGAGAAACTTGATGGGAGAAAGGAGACAGGAGGTACAGCTGTTGGAATGAGAGAGGTGGGTTGATGTGGGGTCGGCTGTTAGGTGGTTGGGTTTAAGGTTGGCTTTATGAGGGGAAGAGAAGCTGCGATTGATTTTTAAAAAAATATAGAAACCGCGTGGGACATGGAGGGACGTGGGGACCACTGAAAAAGGATAATAATAAAATATTTGAGAGTAATAAAGAGAAGGAAATTATAAGAAAAAAAACTGGGGTATATAGAATTTTGGTAGGGTAATGAGAATGAATTTTTTTCAACTAGGTCAAATTAGAATACTTTCCACATCAAAAGCTTTACGAGCTTGTTTCAGCTCTTCTTGCATTGCTAATAGTTCCCTACACCGGTTAAGTTTTTGGCAAATCCTGCACAAACCAAATAATAATAATTAAAAAAAGAACACCAGTCAGTCGTCATACATGATGATAGAATACAAAACACTGAGTAATTATTTTACCTTGCGGATTAGATATAAGAAGTCATCAACCAGTAGCCTTCCTCACTTTGAGCCAATCTCTTGAGCCTTATGTGTCTTTAACATTAAGAAAATAATAATAATAATAAAAACTTTCCAGGTCAGCAGAAGCCAATACATATTATTCAAGCTTCTATCTCTAAGTCAACTAGTTAGTAGTAATGCAGTAAAAAAATAAAAAAAAGACGAGAGGAACTCAATACCAAATCGGTGACGTATTCAACAACAATATCTTCAACAAGGGCGACAGTCTCTGGGAGAGGCTAAAAGACAGAGGAGGCATGAATCTTTGCATTAGTTTGCAGCTTGCACACCAAGATTTCAATAGATGTTGGCTAGATATGAATCGGCGTAGCACCTTATATTACTTGTAGAGGCAACTATATTATATATACGAGTGAGTGATAACACACGAGTGTGGAAGTCTACTCCATCGGCCGGAGCTACTGTTCACACAGCAGAAGTATTCTAGAGAGAAAGCAGAGAGATATCTAGAGAGGTTCACGCTACGGTGTTCTTTGGTAGTGCGGTGTTAAAGCTAAATAACTTAAAAATATATTCCTGTCATTTATGAAATGAAATACTAATAAATTTCCCATTAATAAATTTGTGAAAAGTCGGCAAAATTTCTGAACCACTGTCGACTACCCCATGCTTATCGGACCCGAGTGGGGTAACACATGTTGGATGGATAAGTGACGCATATTACACATAATGTATGTCAGTATGTGTAATGGTAAACAACCATGTTTCCAAAATTTGCCAAGAACTCTTCATTTTATATAGTTTCCTTCTTCTCTCAAAACAAAACCAAATATCAAAAAGAAAGAGAAAGAGAGACGATCGAAGTCATGTTTCCTTCTTCTTCATTTTATATATGCATATCCTTTGTCGCTAGTCTCCACACCATAGGACTCTTGAAACTGGTAGAAGAGACGATCAAAGTCATAGTGCATATATTTATATGTATATACATAGATTAATATTAAAAATATTCTAAAATATATATATATATATATATATATATATTCTAAATATCAGAGACAACATTTTTGTCGCATGCATGTGTGCATAAGTTAAAAAGAAAAAGAAAACAAATGTGCATCAGTTGATGACATCATCTAGATTTTGCATTTGAAGATACTTTAATTCATAACAAAACTAATGAAATCTATTATTTTTAATGTAAGTTTTACCTTTTTTTTATCAAAAAAGAATATTGTTTCACAGATGTATGGAGACCCAATAAACTATATGATCAGTCAAGTGTGTAGTGATATGTTATGATTTTGATGAGTTTTAAAGTCTTATTTTAATTCACTTTGGTCATTTAGATTGCATATTAGGTATATTTATTGCATTTGCATTCATAATTTCATAAAACAGGATTTAGATTGCACAAATGAAAGTTTAAGGTGAAATCAAAAGTTATTTCTGCAAATTAAGAAGTTTGGATTGAAAATAAAAACAATCAAAACTTTAAGGACCTATTTTAAAGATAACCAAGAGATCATTTAGCGATGTAAACAAGAAAATATAAAGCTATAAGAAATTAGTGCATCTAAAAAGATCATAAACTCATGTTACATACCACATAAAGTGAGTAAATTACACACCAATTGTTCTACATTTACCTTCTAGTTCTCATGATTGCAAAGTGTTCATCAACTGCACAAAATATGTAAATTTCTGATTTCTCTTCTCTTCACCTCCCTTTAGTGTGTCCCTCACAAAATATAAAAAAATAACTAAAGATTAGTAACACAGTGAGACCTAAATAAACTTATATGTAAACATCATACCTTCCATTTCAAGAGATTGTACGAGGGATAAACAATTATCCTAGCAGCAACACAACCATCTTTCAAATACTTACAAAGTTGAGCATTTAAAGCATCGGATTTGTCTTGATGCAAAATAGCTATTTGGATTGGCATACAACATAACATGTGCACACCTCAGTAGGAAAGAACCGAAAACATAGTATAAAGATTGTTAGAATTATATGATCAGAACGAGGAGCATCATCTAGGCTTTCAGTCAGTTTGCAATCTCTTTCAAGAAGAACACCATTGACTTTTAGCACTTTAGCAGCAAACGAGAGATCAACAATTAAAGTGCCATCCTTAGCTCGATAGTGCTTGGGCGTGTTGTTGATGAAATCCTGTATAGAAAGGTGGTCTTAACACAGAAGTTTCCTCTCTCTCTAGTTGATAAACGATTTTATTCTTATTCGCTTGTAAATTTTTCAGAGTTCTAAATCTTATGTGAAATAGCATTTTGCATTCCTAAAGTTCAGAGTGATAAATTGAAGTGGGATATCAGAAGAATCCAAAATTCAATAATAAAAGCTTTTTCTTTTAATAAGGAAACAATGGAAAAAAAGGATGGATAGTTTGTGTCTGAATCCCGGCGTAATTCCAGCGATCAAAGCGGTTGGAAGCGGTGGAGTTGTAGAAGTGAGAGCAACTGCATCACAAAAAAGGAGGATATCTTTTGGGTTCTCTTTCAAACACCCCTTTTGGTCGCGCGGTGGTGGACTCTATGTGGCTTGGCTTTGGATGAAGCTGTGTTGGTGGACTCTGGTGATTCCAGAAAGCCAATGGCGGAGGAGACGTCGGTGGTGGAAATGGAGACGGAGAGACGAAATGGGAGCTGGATTTTGAAGATCTTGGATGTGCACTCTATGTCAAACAAGTTATTGCTGACGATTTGCAATCTACTATCTCCTCTCCTTGTGATTGGTTTATATGCGATGATGATCAAACTCTCACCAGATTCGTTGTCATTCAGGTAAGACAAGAGACACTTCAAATCCACAAGTTTTTCTAGATTTCATTCTCTTATGCTGTTATCAAATGTGCTTGTTGTAGGGATCAGAATCTCTAGCTTCTTGGCAAGCAAACCTACTCTTTGAGCCAATTGAATTTGAGGAACTCGGTGCGATTGTTCACAGATGAATATACGAAGCTGCTAAAGGAATGTATCAACAAATGCTACCTGATGTTCAAGCCCACATCAAAGCCCATGGAAACAGAGCTAAGTTCCGTTTCACCGGTCATTCATTAGGCGGAAGCTTATCTTTATTACTAAACCTCATGTTTACTGGTTCGAGGTGAAGTACCTGCTTCTTCTTTACTCCCTGTTATAACATTTGGCGCGCCTTTTGTACTATGTGGAGGCGACCATCTACTTGAAAAGCTAGGATTGCCTAAAAGCCATGTTCAGGCCATCATAATGCACCGTGAGCTTTTTCTTGTAACTACCCTTACCATGTAGCTGAGCTTCTCAAAGCTGTTAACGGCAAATTCCGTAGCCATCCTTGGGGACTGCCATAGGCAACGGAGAGATCAACGGTCATAAACTAATGTTACCTACCACATAAAAGTGAGTAAATTACAGACCAATTGTTCTACATTTACCTTCTAGTTCTCATGATTGCAAAGTGTTCATCAACTGCACAAAATATGCATAAATTTTTGATTTCTCATCTCTTCACCTCCCTTTAGTGTGTTTCTCACAAAATATAAAAAAATAACTAAAGATTAGTAACACAGTGAGACCTAAATAAACTTATATGTAAACATCATACCTTCCATTTCAAGAGATTGTACGAGGGATAAACAATTATCCTAGCAGCAAAATAACCACCCTTCAAATACTTATAAAGTTGAGCATTTAAAGCATCGGTCAGTTTGCAATCTCTTTCAAGAAGAACACCATTAACTTTTAGCACTTTAGCAGCAAACGAGAGATCATCATTTAAAGTGCCATCCTTAGCTCAATAGTGCTTTGGCGTGTTGTTGATGAAATCCTGAATAGAAAGGTGCTCTTAACACAGAAGTTTCTTCTCTCTCCGGTTGATAAACGATTTTATTCTTATTCGCTTGTAAATTTTTCAGAGTTCTAAATCTTATGAGAAATAACATTTTGCATTCCTAAAGTTCAGAGTGATGAATTGAAGTGGGATATCAGAAGAATCCAAAATTCAATAAAAGCTTTTTCTTTTAATAAGGAAACAATGGAAAAAATGATGAATAGTTTGTGTCTGAATCCCGGCGCAATTCCAGTGATCAAAGCGGTTGGAAGCAGTGGAGTTGTAGAAGTGAGAGCAACCGCATCGCAAAAAAGGAGGATAGCTTTTGGGTTCTCTTTCAAACACCCCTTTTGGTCGCGCGGTGGTGGACTCTATGTGGCTTGGCTTTGGATGAAGATGTGTTGGTAGACTTTGGTGATTCGAGAAAGCCAATGATGGAAATGGAGACGGAGAGACGAAATGGGAGCTGGATTTTGAAGATCTTGGATGTGCACTCTATGTCAAACAAGTTATTGCTGACGATTTGCAATCTACCATCTCCTCTCCTTGTGATTGGTTTATATGCGATGATGATCAAACTCTTACCTGATTCGTTGTCATTCAGGTAAGACAAGAGACACTTCAAATCCTCAGGTTTTTCTAGATTTCATTCTCTTATGCTTTTATCAAATGTGCGTGTTGTAGGGATCAGAATCTCTAGCTTCTTGGCAAGCAAACCTACTCTTTGAGCCAATTGAATTTGAGGAACTCGGTGCGATTGTTCAGAGATGAATATACGAAGCTGCTAAAGGAATGTATCAACAAATGCTACCTGATGTTCAAGCCCACATCAAAGCCCATGGAAACAGAGCTAAGTTCCGTTTCACCGGTCATTCATTAGGCGGAAGCTTATCTTTATTACTAAACCTCATGTTTACTGGTTCGAGGTGAAGTACCTGCTTCTTCTTTACTCCCTGTTATAACATTTGGCGCGCCTTTTGTACTATGTGGAGGCGACCATCTACTTGAAAATCTAGGATTGCCTAAAAGCCATGTTCAGGCCATCATAATGCACCGTGAGCTTTTTCTTGTAACTACCCTTACCATGTAGCTGAGCTTCTCAAAGCTGTTAACGGCAAATTCCATAGCCATCCTTGTCTTAACAAGCAGAGTGTGTTGTACTCTCCCATGGGAGAGCTTCTTATCCTTCAACCTGATGAGTCCTTCTCTCCAGGACACCATCTTCTTCCTCTATGGAATGGTTTATATTTTCTAACTGAATCGCTGGATGATGAGGAGGAACAACGGTTAAGAGCTGCGGAAACGGTTTTCTTGAACACGCCGCATCCTCTCGATATCCTTAGCGACAGGGTCGGCTTACGGGTCGACCGGAACTATACAAAGGGACCATGACATGAACTCTGTATCTGAAAGCGGTTAGGAGTGTGATAAGAAAAGAAGTGAGTCAGATAAGGAGGTTGAAGAGGGAGCATCGTCGGAGTCTCTGGTGGCCTATTCTGGTGGCTAGAGAAAGCGGAAGGACCTTGGGGACTGCCATAGGCAACAGTGAGATCAACGGTCAGGATTTCTCAGGGATGATGATGACAGGAAGAAAGTCGTTGCAGAGGTTTAGCCGCCTTGTGGCGTCTCAGCATATGCCTTTGATCGTTGTTTTGTTATTTCCGGTTAAGTTGCTGTTCCTTGAGGCTTTCAACGTCCTTAGTTTCCGTTGAAATGTTTTTCTTTATTTTGGCGAGTTAAGGTCGTCTGATCATATACCGGTTTAGACCGGTTTAGATCATTCTTTATTCATTTCATATTTGTTTTGTTGGAGTTATGCAGTAAATGGAATATAAGGGTATCGAAAGGACGAGAGTCCTGACTAATGTCATGCACACAAAGTAGCAACTTTAATTCTAACCCATCTATTTTGTGTCCCACCAATGAACATTTACAGTTTCTTGTTTCTTTTATGCTGCAAGCTCTGATGATCAAAGAATCACAATCACGAATAAGAAAATGTTAAAGATCTGACTCGTGTATGTCTGCCCACCACCAAACATCACAACGATCTAATCAAATCACCACCACCCTTGCTTTATAATGAACCCAACATCATTAGAAAGTTTTCAAGAACCTAAAATTGCAGACTTAGTAAGAAGAGAGAGATAATGGTGGGTGAGAGTGAAAAAGTGATTGTTGATGAAGTCGAAACGAAAGCAGACGCTTATAGATCTGCGTACGTGATCCATTTCTTGTTGGGTGCTGGTAGTTTAATACCATGGAACGCTTTGATCACTGCCGTTGATTACTTTGGCTACTTGTATCCCGACAAGCATGTGGAGAAGACTTTCACCGTGGCTTACATGAGTTGCTCGGTCCTTGTTCTGGTTTTGATGATGACTTGGAACACAAGGTTGAGCCATAGAGTGAGAATGAACTTGGGTTTTTCCATGTTCATCATCTCCATGATGGCTTCGCCAATCATAGATTGGGTTTGGAAAGGTGAAAAGAATGAGAGTATCTCTTATATCTTGATGGTTGGATCAGTCGTGCTCTGTGGTTTAGCTGATGGATTGGTCGGAGGAAGTCTGATCGGTTCAGCCGGAAAGCTTCCTAGACAGTACATGCAAGCAATTTTTGCCGGGACTGCCTCTTCAGGTAAACCTCTTTTAATTCCATTTAAATTTTGGCATAATACTCTTATTAAGTACTTGATTCTGACCAACATATATACTATTTTAAGGCTACTTTAAAAAAATAATAATAGTTGTATATATTTGGCCATTGTTTTGTTGTTCGTAATTATTTAGAAAATGTTCAATATATAAATATTTTTTAAACCTGTTCAAAAAATAAAATACAAAAAAAATATAAACAAATAGCCTCAAAATAACAAAAGCTGCACTAAAGTCAATCTTATTATATTATATGTTTTTCTCTGTTTTTGGTTAGGTATTCTCGTCTCGGTCCTTAGGATTACGACTAAAGCTTCGCTGCCACAGACACTGCAGGGGCTGCGAACCAGTGCCCATCGCTACTTCATAGTGAGCTCCAGCATCCTACTATGCTGCCTCCTTTGCTGTAACGTGCTATACAAGCTACCAGTGATGCAGCAACACCTTAGTCTTCAGCAACCTTTGTATTCGAATCTAAAAGTATGGATGGTTGGGAGGAAGATCAAATGGCCAGCCTCGGGTGTTCTAATCATCTATACTGTTACCTTATCGATATTTCCAGGATTTCTGGCTGAGAATCTGAAGTCCCAACTTCTCCAGAGTTGGTATCCTATTTTGCTCATCACAGTCTACAACATCTCTGATTTCGTTGGAAAGTCACTCACCGCCCTCTATCTATGGCAGAATATAAAATCTGCTACTTGGGCTTGTATCCTTAGGCTTCTCTTTTATCCCCTCTTCTCTGCGTGTCTACGTGGGCCGCATTGGCTTAGAACAGAAGTGCCAGTGGTTGTTCTGACGTTCATGCTAGGCCTCACCAACGGCTATCTCACTAGTGTCCTCATGATCATGGCTCCCAAAACAGTCCACGCATCAGAAGCAGAACTTGCGGCAGTCTTCATGGTTGTTTTTCTAGGAATAGGTCTTGTTTGTGGCTCAGTTCTTGGCTGGGTCTGGCTCATCTGAATCTGAACTTCTTATTGTCTGCATCCAAATGTTCATTGTAAAATCATAAATGACTGTTTTCCAACTTTTATATACTATAATAATTTTCAAAATATCATATATATTAAAAATAAATATGATTACAAACCCCTGCATAAGTTTATTATTACAAAATGTACATTCTTTATAACTCTTTACAAATACATAATACAGCACCTTAAAATACATATTGACTGCTTTATATGGTTTTTCTACTACGAAACTTTTAGTAAACAAGTTTTATAGTTGTCAAAAACTCAATATAGGTAAATACAAGTAAGTGTGTTACAAAAAAAAAGTAATACAAGTAAGTAAATTAATCAAGTAAGTAAATGAATTTACAAGTCATCTGTAATATTGATCTGAACAGGCAAAACAAATTACAGCAGTGGAAAATAATCTTACAAGATTTAGTAAAATGATTATTGGAAAATTCTTATCACAGCTTACAAGAATATAAATATTATGTTATCCAAATAAAACAAAGACAACTGAAAGGGAAAGTTGTCAACTCATCACGAAGACCTTTTTGAGTTGGACTCTCTCTCTCTCTCTCTCACTCATATGTTGTTGTTCTTCTTTTGAGAGAAAACAAGAAACAGAGTAAAACATTCGAAAAAGCAGAGCTTATAGCGCCTTACCGCTAAACTCAAACGCAGAGATGGGAGAGGTGATAATATTCATCGAAGATAGAGATTTAAAATCGAATTGCTCACGTTGCAGAATCTGTCACGAAGAAGAAGCCGAGAGCTACTTTGAAGCTCCTTGTTCTTGCTCAGGAACCCTCAAGGTATCGAATCATCAACATGTCAATTTTGAAATCAGCTCATCTTTATCGCAAAACTATTGTCAGTATGAAAAATATGATTTGTTTCGGTTGTATGGATCAGTTCGCGCACCGAGATTGCATACAACGATGGTGCCATGAGAAAGGAAACACCATTTGTGAAATTTGTCTCCAGGTTTGATCAGTTCTCATCGAAATATCTTTTTTAATTAGATCAATAAGTTCGGGAACGATTTGATTCTTTGATTTTTAAATAATTTGTTTTCATCTTGTCTCTTTTGAGAAATTGAACTCTATCTCATTGTTTGTTTATTCTACGACAATTACGTGTTTCAAAGATATACTCCTTCGTGTCGTGTCGCGTAATCTTTTATTGCATTATCAGAAAGAAAAATATTCGAGTTTCTTTAAAATATCGTAATCAATGAGCCAATGCCATCCTGTTAATCATATCTTATTCGAGTTATTTTATTTACTTAATCTATAAATCAATGAGTTTGGGACAAATATGGTAACTTGATCCATTGTTTTATGGGACCCATAAAACTTTGGTGCCCGTATTTATTTTCTAATTATGGCTGGATAACTAGGAATTTCTTGAGAAAAGATTTTAAAGTGTTTATTTTTTAATAAAAAGCATCAGATTCTCCAATCCGGTGATGTTAATTTGTTAGATCTCAGTATTTTCGGTCTAATAAGTGTTCGCTTTAGTCTCAGGTTTTAGAAATTTACTATATTACTAAATTTTGATATGCGTTTTTAAAGCTTTTGATCTGTTTTTTTAATTAAAATTAAGTTAGGAGAGTTTAAAACTGGTTAATTATTGTGTGTTTTACAAAATTTTAATCTAATTACCAGTGTTTTGAAAAATGGATTGGACTGGCCAGTCGAACTAGTTGAAGTGTGACTTGTTTTTCTAACCGGTTTCGAGTTGTGTTAAAACTGGGATTGAGTTAAACTAATAAATCAAATAAAAACTAACAAACTCGTTAAAATTAGTAACCCGATTCGATATTAAAATCTCGTTTTTCAAATTCAAGTTGAAAACAAAAACTGCAAATCTAATTTTTTTTTGAAAAAATCATATTGTTTTCTAATATTTTCGATCATATTTTATATTATCGGGTTTTCAAAACATTGCTAATTACGTGTATTGATTGTATTTGTAAGTTGTCTAGCTCTTGCATATAAAAACGTAAGGTATAGATTTGGGATGGAACCGAGTTTTTATGAGTTTTTTGAGGAACATATAATCATTTATTAAATAAATTGCAGCATATCATTTTATAAATGACTTTTGCATTAACATTAGTAACTTAAGCAGTTTTAGAAATCATAAATACAAAAATTAATAGTGTGTCCTTTTGGTGAAAATATATTAAAATGAGTTCTTCAAAAAAATAATATTAAAATGATTCTATCAAAGGTCTAAAGTTTAGAATTTTATTATGACAATTTGTCATAAATAAAGAAGATTTTGTGTACAATTAAATCATGTTATCGATTTTTTTGGAATTAAATCTTCAACTTTACGATAAATAAAACTGAACCAACTTTTAGTTAGATTTTCTAATTGGTTTGCTTGGAGTGTTTTTTTTAACAAGATCGGTTTAACAGAATATGTATTTCTGTTAATGCAGTTAGAGTTTACATTATAAAATTATATAGTTGTATTGCAGGAGTACAAACCTGGATATACCACAATTTCAAAACCATCTCGTTTAATTGAAGCAGCAGTAACAATCAGGTAATTAGTTTTCTCAAAATTAAACTAAAATTTTGGATTAAGCTTCAAATATTATAGTTAAATTTTAGGTTTGAAATTATTCCAGTTATTTAAATCATTACACTTATTTAAATCATTCACAAGCAGAGTGATAGATTAAATTTTATATTCCTATGATCGAAAACTAATTAACTGTTCATTTGTTTAATTTGCATAGAGTGAGGAGACAAAATGGAGGAAGAAGAAATAGAAGACTAGTGGATAGAACTGAATCAGATTTTCAAGAATGCAACTCTGATGCTAGCAGAGGCACTTCTTGTTGTCGCTACTTTACTCTCCTTGTAAGTACTAGTTACCTTTTACGTAATATGATGAGTTCAGTACTAATTAGACATAGAGTTATAGACTTTAGAAATGATTAGTTAAAGTAAAATATGAAATTATACGAAATACTTTTGGTTTTGTGAGGTCTAAATCAGAGATGTGAATTACTACTATTGACTAAACATGACCTTTAAGATTTGCATGATTGTTAACCACATATAAAAAGACATCCACTAGGCTATCGTTTTCTATACGTAACTCTAACAATAAGTTGGTGAAACGAGTGTCTGATAATTTTAACCTGAAAAAAGACTGTTTTATAAATGCATAAATGATAACAAACGGTACTAGTATATTCAAAAAAAAAATCATATTTTTCTGTTTTGAAAGTAACCTATATCAATGGCTTTTACCAAAATAAGTTTTCTTTTACCGTTTGTCACCATCGATTGTATTTTTGAAACAACTTATTAATAAGGTTTTAACCACGCTGTATGCATGCACCTTCTGAAAGATGATTTAATTAAAAAAAAAGGATTAGCGATATAGTCAGGCTTCGTGACAAAATATAGACACTATATAAGGTTTGGTGAGTTTTTTGGTCGACCAAGAACGTTTTTTTTTTTTTTTTTTTTTGGTAAAATGTTAAATATTATACCAATTTTCAGTTTGTGACAGAGGTTACAAAGACACTACTAGTAGCAGAATACAAAAAACGAAACTAAACACACTAGCTAACAACAAAAGCAACCTTGAAAAGAAAACCAAGCAGAGAAACTGTCCTAGAAGCTAGCTAAACAGCGAGACAAGCCAGGACCAAACGAGAGGGAAAGGCTGGAGGAGAAGGAGGCGGTTGCCGCGAGCTACCGAGAGATAGGCGCCCTCAAACCTAGAAGCTACGGGTCCCCTGCAGCTTCCGACAACTCAACCCAACACAAACCAACCGAAGAATCCAAGCACGGACCAAACCACCAAACCAGACAAACGCATCTCCGACGGCACGAGAGATAACCTCCACACGACGATGCCGATGCCGTCGTTCGACCAAGAACGTTACGTATAAGCTTTCAACAAAGAGAACCCTTTGGTCTCACCTAACCAAGAAAAAACCTTTTATTCTTTTGGAACCCACAGAATGTCTGTTATGGTTCAGAGTTGTTTAGTGGTCACATTGCCCATGATGTCGTGTCGTTTCATATATACTCTAACGCGTTTGCTACAGCTATGCATGCCCAAAAATAAACCGAACCAATTTTATATTGATTAAATATCATATCATAAAATATCTATATTCTTGTGGAACCTCTTTTATTACGGCGTGACATTGGAACTAAAATATGATTACTAGTATTATTTTTGCAGTTCTCGGTGGCTTTGTTGATAAAGCATGCGTTAGATGTGGTTTATGGAGCCAACGAGTATCCCTTTACGATTTTCACGGTAAAATGATTTTCATTTTATCTTTGATTTTACAGATGATTGGCTAAAATTGATATTATCAGTAGAATTACAATATAGTTTTGTACTAATTAAAATTATTAATTGGATGGGAAAATCAATGGCAGGTATTCGCATTGAAGGCCATTGGTATACTATTGCCAATGCTCGTTATCATTCGGACTGTCGCAGCTATTCACAGCAGTCTCCGACACCAATTTCTCGTAAGCTCCCAAAAATATTTTCCACTTCTTATAGTTATCATCATCTTTATTATTCTAAAGTTATCTATATTTCAGAGTTGGTTTAGTTTGGTCTAACATTTAACCAAAACATGAATAAATTAATAAATAATGGTAACACTACTCTGCTTGTAACAATAAGGAGTTGGACTTCTGTGTCTCTATGGTAACTTTTTGTTGTTGGGACTTTAATAGGAATCTGAAGAAGATGCGTTGACCTCTGAAGAAGATGATTATGGTTTGGAGGAGGAAGAGCAACAACAACATTTGGCTTAATTTTTTTCTCTCTTCAAACCTTGTCATTTTTTTGGAAACAATCATATTTAAAAATAGGGATCTTTGACCACAAGCAAATGTAAATTATGTTAAGAATCATAAGAGAGCTTTAATCAAAGACCCACCATATATATACAACAAGATTAGAGGCTAAAATATATTTCTTACCTCCATCCCACGTATACAAGAGCTGGATGCGACTTTTTACTGCAAAAATAGAGACGACAGGTGGAGAGATGGACGGTAGTGATCTGATGGTGATTTTAAAGATTGTGAAAGACATAATTACCCTTTTCCAGTTAAAACAAAAAATAAAGTGTGGCTGCTGGGATTCGAGCCCAGGTCTCCACGGCCACAACGTGGAATTCTTACCACTAAACTACAGCCACTTTGTTGGCTTATAGAACCTATTACATTTACTAATCCGGACATTTGTTTCCTTGCGCAAAAATGGATGAGTAGACATGATCCAGCTCATTTTTCCTTGTATTCTGAAGACAAAATAAGTATGGAAGATGAATAGAACGATCCGGCAGATGTAGAGATAGGCATGCAAAACGGTGCATTCTGGTTTCAGGAACAGATTGTGAATTAGAGTGGAGACGATAGTGAGAGACAAGATTGTGTATAAGCCTCCGACATTGGCATGGTGAAGGAAGAAGGATTACACGGTGGTATGAAACTAGAATATTGATACAACGAGATTAAAAAGGGCCAAAACAATGCTTAAACTTTACTTTATTCTTCATAAATAAATGTATCACAGCTACAATTGATTTAGATCCCAAACAAATTTGATTTCCATCAGTTCATAAAAGGCCCACCCACTAAAAGTGCTAAGCTGGAGTATTACCTTGAGGCCGTTAAGCTGTTGCAAGTGGCTGAAGAGCTTTAAGATGGTTCATGATGACACCATCGATAAGTCCATAATCTTGAGCCTCTTTAGCACTCATGAAGAAATCACGGTCAGTGTCTTGGTTGATCTTGTCGAGGCTTTGACCAGTCTGGTAAGCGAGGTAACCGTTTAGGTTAGCCTTGTGGTGCAGCATTTCATTCGCCTGCTCTCAGACAGCATGAATTAGACGGGTTAGGTTTGAACAAAACAAAATAGATAATCAAGAGAGACAGAGTCTAAGTGTGGAAGGAGAAAGACCTGAATGTCGATATCAGTCTGGCCACCTTGAGCTCCACCAAGCGGCTCATGGATCATTATCCTTGAGTTTGGTAGACTGTATCTTTTTCCTGCAGATATATATATGAAAACAAGAAAGCTAAGATTGCTTAGAGGAAATTGAGAAGAAAAAGCGGTTTAATAAGAATGAAAACTACCTTTGGTTCCAGCACTAAGCAGAAAAGCTCCCATACTGTTTAACAAACACACAGACACAGAAGAGAAGAGAAGAGGAGATTGTTTTGCATAAATCATAAATGATAATTTGGTCAACATTAAGAAGATACAGATAAGCAGCGTGAACAAGAAAACTATCAGCAAAGACACTGAAAAGATAAAAGCATAAATGAAAGAGGATGGTACCTAGCAGCAAGACCAACACAAACAGTGGAGACATGAGGTCGGATATGCCTCATGGTATCGAATATAGCCATGCCTACGGGGAGAAAGCAAGAGTGATTAACACTACTGAGAAACGAAGAAAAGAGAAACTTAAAACTGAAAGAAAAAAAAGTGATATGAATTAACCAGCAGTAACAGATCCACCAGGAGAATTCACAGACATGACAATATCCTGTCCAATAATAAGGAAGCAAGCAAAGCAGTATGAGAAACCTAAGCAAAACAAAAAAAAAAAATTAACATTATGAATTAAGACATGAAATTTGGAGTAGTAAGAAAGATGTGACCTTAGTAGGATCAAGGGCATCAAGGTAGAGAAGCTGAGCTTCCTATGTATCAACTTCCTCCTGGAGGCCCCCTTCTCTCTCTAATTTGATATATCTGTCTTGGTTTCGGGTCCGGTTTTTACCCGGTGGGGCGTGTCCATTTCAGGCCCGATAGTACTACACGCAAACGCATTTTGTTTCTTTTTTAGCCTTCGCTACAAAACGCGATTGTCACGGTCCTTCTTTTCAACAAAATATTTGTTTACAAAAATTAGTCTAAAAAATGCCTTAAATCCATATCCACATTCAATTTTTGTGTCCATTCATTGACTGACTAATAGATATGATGTTATCTACGTGAGATTATCTTGTGATTCACTTCACACTTAATAATATACAACTACTTCAGGAAAAATCAAATTTAAGATATTAGGCTCTATATACACAGAATATGTCATAATTAGCTAAATACCTCTTACACTGTTGATTTTTTTAAAACCCAAAATTATCCCTGCCCAAACTATCATCTCCTTTTCTCTTTTTCTCTCTCCTGACTCTTCTTCCACATCGCTCCCCAGACAATAACATTTTTTCCTTTTCCCTCTTTCTTGTTTCTCCTAAAAATCTATAATTTTTTTTTCTGTTTCTACTATGAATTCTTTATTTTTTTTTCTATTTTTACTGATGAGAATCCATTTTCAACTAAGTATATTTCTTTCAACACAACATTTGACTTCAACTGCTACAAAATCATCTGAACAAGTTCATCTACCGTAATCTCTTTGTCGACTTGCTGGATGTTGACCACAATCATCTGAACGAGTTCATCTTTCATCTTTGCTTAGTTGTTAAAGCTTTTGTTAAAGTTCTTTGCTACAAATTAGCTATGGTGATATGATACAGGCTGTAAATTTCTATAGAATATATTACCATTAGCTGATACATGTTTGGTTAGATGTTACAAAATATGTTTTCGTTTTAAAAATATGTGAAACGATGCTAAAACTAACTAGTGATAATTGATAAGTGGTTTATTAGATGCTACAAAAAATATTACCTTACTAAATTTATCATTATCTATTCTAACTTTATTCTTAGCGGTTAATCATTACTATATCATATAAAAACTAATAAAATACATCTGACTTTATGTTTTATATGGAAAATATCATTAATAGATTAAAAGCATTCCTTTTGTTTATTAGCTGATACGTATTTTCTTAACTGTTACGGATTATCTGTTCGATTTTAAAACAGTTGGTAAGATGTTAAAAGTATATATTGTTAGCTGATACATGATTTCTTAAATGTTACAAAGTAAGTTATCAGTCTAACTACAGCATTATCTGTTTAACTTATATATTATTAAGGTTAACCATAGTTGTATCATATATTAACAAAAAATAACATCTAAGATAATATTGTATATGGTAAATAATAACATATAAGATTAAAGTCATTGTTTTTGTTATATTGTAAGTATATGTTTCTAATAGAAAATTTATCCGCTAACAATTCTTATAATATATTACGCTAACTCTTAACGTCAAACATCCTTTATTAACACACAATAAAATATGCATGAGTTCTTTACTGTGTTTCTTCTCCTCTGCAGATTCGTGATTCCTTCAACTCTGATTCAAGGGATATTCTCAAATCTGGACAAAATCTTTCTGTGCAGTTGAGATTGAAAGATTGTCAAGCTTTTTGGGAGATCTGGTTTTATCTGAGTCTATGGGTTTACAACATCAATCTAATTGATTTGATGGTGAAAAATATGAGATGAAGAGGAAAGATTAGTGTAGCTTTGTTGTGGAATTGGAGGAATCGATGACTGAAAGATTCAGTGAAAAAATCATAAATTGTTTGGATGATAAATTTTCTACTTTAATGAAGAGTGAGAATCGAGAGAGAAGATTATCAAAGAAGAAGTATATGATGCATATGATAGAACGGGAAAGAAAGAGAAAGCTGATGAATTTTCAGGGCAGGGACAAAACCGTCAAAAAATTCAAAAAGACAACAGGACACATGTGTTTTAAAGCGCGTAGGGTAGTTCTCTAATTTCTTACACTTTCATGTATATCTACCTAATTGACTCTCTTTATATATTTTCTATTGTCTTAGTCTTCCACAATATTGCATCAAAAAACCACCATTACTCAACAAATATTATTCTCTCCCTAATTTCCTTTCGTTTACTCAGTTTTTTGAACATTGATTACAAGTAAGAAATAGCCAAAGACATTGCTACAAAGCTTCTTCAGAAAAAACATCAACTTTAGACATTGCAAACAATATATTACTTGTTTATAATTAATAACAACAAAAATATGTTATGAAAAAAAACAAAGTAAAATATTTTAATACATAGCCTAGTTTTGACTCAAGTGACTCAAAACTATACTTTTATAACTTTCCATAAAAAAAGAAAAAAAAATTATAAATATGTAATCAGTTAGAAGCAGTCATGTGAAGCTGCACAAGCGAAGCATAAACCCCACCCTCGATTTTGATCAACGTTTCGTGAGTTCCTTTCTCAGCGATCACTCCGTTCTTCACCACAGCTATCACGTCCGCATTTTTTATTGTCGATAACCTGTGAGCCACAACCACCGATGTTCGGTTCACCATCACTCGGTCAAGCGCGTCTTGAACCATTCGTTCCGATTCCGCATCAAGAGCGCTCGTTGCTTCGTCCAAAAGCAATATCTTCGGCTCTTTCACTATGGCCCGTGCTATAGCCACTCGCTGTTTCTGTCCTCCTGATAGCTGAATCCCTCTTTCTCCAACCACCGTGTCGTAGCCCTATATATAAAAGTGAATTGCTCCTTGAGTCATAAGTAAACTTTGTAAAAACTTTAAATTCTTTTTAAATTCCCTTACTTGTTGTATGCTAGAGATGAATTTGTGTGCATTGGCGAGTTCTGCAGCGGCTATGATCTCAGACTCAGTCGCGGCCTCTTCGCTTCCTTTGCCATAAGCAATGTTGGCTCGGATGGTGTCGTTGAACAAGACAGGCTCTTGTCCCACCAGTCCCATTTGCTGTCTCAACCATTTCAGTTGCATCTTCTTGAGCTCAACTCCGTCTAGAGTTATATGACCGGCATCCGGATCGTAGAATCTCTGTAACAGCGAGATCACCGTCGATTTTCCCGACCCACTCTCTCCGACCAAAGCAACCGTCTCAAAGAAAGAACAAAAAAAAAAGACATAAATTTATCACTGTTCATAAGACTTGAGTGACAAGACAACATTTCTAAAAGGTTTTAGGTTTGAGAAGTTTGAACAAAAATATTTGTTTGTTACCTTTCCTGCACGAATGGTTAAGCAAAGATCGCGGAAGATTTGAATGTCAGGCCTTGCTGGATAAGTGAAACTAATGTGACGAAGTTCGATATCTCCCTTAACGTTATCCAAGACTGTCCCTGACTCATCGCTCGAATCTATCTTGGATTTTCTATCGATGATTCCGAAGATGGAAGCAGCTGCAACCTTAGCTTTGCTAGAATCCGGTGCGAAAGAACTCGACTGAGAAATCCCAATCGCTGCCATTGTTAATGCAAAGAACACCTGCAAAATAAGATTTACGTTAGTCTTCTTCATTTGCCAAGTCACTGGAGAAGCTTCTTAATTTACCTGGAAGACATCATTGAAAGTTGTTCTGCCAGCTTCAACCAGTCTAGCACCAGCGTAGAAGCTTGCGGCGTAGACACAAAACAGAATGAAGAAGGAGAATCCAAACCCTAATCCGCTGATGAAACCTTGCTTTATCCCGTCTTTTATGGGACCTTCGCATTGCTTCTTATACATGTGCATCACCTTCTCCTCTGCACAGAAAGACGCAACCGTTCTAATACTCCCCACCGCATCATTCGCCACCTGACTAGCATCCTCGTACTTTGACTGCATATTCATTCATATAATCCAACACAAGGACCTTAAGTTTTCTTGATTCACAAGGAAACAAAACAGAGGATATAATAAAAATTAACGGACCTTAGCATCGGCGGTGAATCCTTTCATGAACTTGACTTGAATATAACCATTGATACCAATCAGAGGAAGCATCACTAAGATTATAAGCGCCAGTTCCCAGCATGCAGTGAACGCTATGATCAATCCAGAGGCAGCAGACGCAGCGTTTTGAACCGCTAGGGACAAGGCGTCCCCAACCAGAGCCCTAATCAAAGCTGCATCAGCGGAAAGCCTAGCACCCAAGTTACCACTGGAGTTGTGTGGCTCATCGAACCACCCGACCTCCATGTGAACGGTTTTCTCAAAACACATTGATCGTATTCGTCGAATCAGTTTCCCTCCAGCAACGGCGAACAGATACATCTGAGCTGGTGAGACAATGAAGGAAACCACTCCAAGAGCTACAAATATTAACGCCCAGAATCTTGAATCATTCTTTAACTCGTGCGCCGGTTTGAAGAAAGCTTCGATGACTCTTGATATCAGAATCCCGAAAAGAGGGAAAATAGCACCGTTGACTGCTGCTGCTACGGCTCCTAGAAGGAGAACCGGTATTTCCGGTTTGTTCATAGCCGCGATTCGGGTTAGAGACACTTTTGGGACCGGTTCTTGACTCTCTGTTCCAGTAGTTTTATCCTCTTGTTCTGCTCGGTGGCTACTTCTGCCACGTTCTAGTCCTGAGGCTACTACATTCAAAGAATGATGACGGCTACTATTACCAACCGACGAAGATGATCCTCCTTCTATTGATTTTTTAAGACTCGAGTTGCGGAAAGATGATCCTGAATCAGCCTCCAATGTTTTTGAGTCCTTGTTAATCTCTTGCAAACGAATGAGCTGCGAGTAAGCTCCCTCGGGATCTCTCACCAGCTCTGAATGCGATCCTTTCTCCACCATTTTCCCGCGGTGGATAACCGCTATCATATCAGCATTCCTAACCGTGCTTAACCGATGCGCCACGATGACCGTAGTCCGGTTAACCATCACTCTATCCAAAGCCTCTTGAACCACTCTTTCGGATTCTGCGTCGAGCGCGCTCGTCGCTTCATCAAGAAGCAATATCCTCGGATCTTTGAGAATGGCTCTAGCGATAGCTATCCTCTGTTTCTGTCCACCAGAGAGCTGCGTCCCGTGCTCTCCAACCATCGTATCCAACCCCTGAGGCAACTTGTCTATAAACTTGGCCGCGTTTGCCAGCTCCGTCGCGGCTTTGATCTCTTGTATCGTCGCCTTCTCTTTCCCGTAGGCGATGTTCTCCATGATGCTCGACGAAAACAGAACCGGTTCTTGGCTAACCAACCCGATCTTGCTTCTGATCCATTTCAGCTGAAACTCTTTAAGGTTAACACCATCGATGAGTACTTGCCCTGCTTTCGGATCGTAGAACCTCTCGATCAGACTGATGACCGTTGATTTTCCACTTCCGCTCTCTCCTACTAACGCTGCTGTAGCGCCGCAAGGGATAACCAGAGAGAACCCGTCGAAGATGTCTTCATCAGGCCTAGCTGGATAGCTGAAATGCACGTCTCTAAGTTCAATATCTCCTCTCATGTCTTCAAGAACCTTCCCCTTTAAGTCGTAAGCATCGATCAAAGGCTTTCTTTCGATCGTTTCGAACATCTTATACGCTGCGGATTGACCCGCGGAAAATGCCGTTACACATGGAGATGTTTGTCCCAGCGACCTATCAAAAAACAGAGCATGTTATGTCAGAAAAAAAGTAATACATTCTCTATATTCATACAAATATTATATGTGGAAGTGATTGATTTGCCTTTGGGGCTTACTCTTAATTAAAAGCTTACATGGCACCGGCGACAACGATGATGAGTACGTTGATGACAGCGCCACCGGTATAGCCTTTTTCGAGAATCATCTTACCACCAAACCAAATAGCCAAAGCATAGCTACTGAACAACACGAATAGCATTATTCCCAGTCCTAACCCTGTCGAGAATCCTTGTTGTATGCCTGATTTGTACGCCGATGTTATAAACTTTTTGTACTTGTTTATCGCTGCTTTCTCCCCCGTGAATGATGCAACCTAATATGAAAACAAAACTCAGTTGAAGACACTTCTAAAAAAGAAAAAAATTGTAGGTTAGAAAGTTGAGTGTTATTACCGTTCGGATGGAACCGATAGTCTGTTCAACAACAGTAGCGGCTTTTGCATAAGCAGCTTGTCCCTGAGAAGAAGCTTTAGTGACTATAATCGCCATGGCTGCACCAGCCATTGCCAGGAGAGGAATCGAAGTTAACATAACCAATGTTAATAACCATCCTTTTGCAAAAGCTAATGCAAATCCACCTATGAACGTAGCTATCAACTGAATAAACTTCCCAACCTGCAAATAATCCCAAAAAAAACTTCTTTAACAGATGGAATCATTTTTTATAAAATCTGTTTTGCAATATATTTAAAAGGTTCAAAACTTCCAATTTTGGTCAAAACATGGCAAAAGGTATTTTTTGTTTGTCTTGAATAAATTTAAGATTCATTAGAAAAAAATAAATAGTAGTATATATATTAAAGAAAATTATATGCTTTACCTTCTCACCCATGGCGTCTTGAATAAGAACAGTATCACCAGACATTCTACCAACAACCTCCCCTGTGTTTGTTTCCACATCGAAGAATCCAATGTCTTGTCTCAGAATTGTTTTCAGATACATATTCCTTATCCTCGCCGCTTGTCTCTCTCCCGTTATCATCCAACAAGCCACCTCTACAAAAACAAAAGTAAAATTACAGTTGAAAACTTGTATTCCTGATTTCTCTGTTTTTTTGTGTGTATAAGTGCAAATGTCAGACTTACGAAGAAAGGCTGCTCCTAGTGTTCCAAGTCCAAGGTAGACGAATTTCACACAAACCTACAAGAGCAAGCATGATCTATATATATATTAAACCAAGAACATAATCAAGTTTTGAATTATTATTATTTTAATGGCTGTATAACACAAGACTTACCTTTGAGACAACAACGACGATGTCTTTGTTGTTCTGATTCTGACCAAAGGAATCAATGAGATCACCAAACAACAATGTCATGAGAGGCAAACCAACACCGTTCCCCATAGCTCCAACTGAACCACATATCATCAAGAGAACATCATATGAATCTGCAAATGCAAATAGCTTGTAGAAGGGAACTGTCTTCGCCTTTTCATCCTTCTTCGTCTCTTCTTCTTCTCCCTGTCTAGGAGTTTTAGAAGTTGAAGGTTCGTGTGAAACAGAGTCGCCTTCTCCGGCAACTTCACGATTCATGTTCGGCGCTGGCAAGAGACAAAAAGAAAAATAGTTCGAATACACAGATGGGAGATCGACGGTATATAATAAAAGAAGGCTGACTACAAAGGAAGGGACCTTTTGACTTTTCCTTAAAAACCAGAAAAATGCTGAGAAGTTGGAGAATTTTAAGAAAACATTTACAATTGGAATATAGAAACCTAAGAGTCTGCTAATGTAAATCCAAAAGACCCCACTTGAGCAAAAAAGTAAGAAAATAATTTGTTCCTTTTTTTTTGTAATTTACAATCCAAAAGAGTTTTCCCAATGAAACAGAGTCTGTTATGGGAAAAAGAGTCACGTGCTTTGTATTACCCCGAAAATTAAGCGATCATACTTAATACGAAACTCAATCAGAAAACTAAAGATGAATGAATGAAGAAGTTAAAAAAGAGAACGGACCTGAAGATGCGTAGCTGAGAAAAGCAAAAGATTTTGAAAGCTTGACGTGAGACAAGAACTGTGAGTGCTTGTCTTGAAGTTGTTAAAGACTTTGTTTACTTCTTATTTTATTTAAAAGACTCCAATTTGTATCTGCAGAAACTATAAAGAGCAGTTTGGCCATTTTATATGCAACACTTCTTTTTGGGGTTCTGTGAAAATTGCTTGCGAAGCAAGGAGGAGTGTGATTTCATTAAACTATTCTCACCCTCTCGATCGGTCAAAAAGCGTCATAATTATGCATTTTGATGTGTTTATTTCCTTGAACCAAACGCAAGAAAAATTATGCTTTTGCCTCCTCTTAAGAACATTTTTTCAAAAAAATTAAACCATTTGTGTACATTCAAACAATATTATAGAGTTAAAAATGAATTTATATATATATATATATATATATATATATTAATTTTAAATAGCTTTTACTTAGTTTTAAAAATTAAAAGCTGTCAAATTAAATTATTTTAGTGGAAATAAGTGAAACATCCTCTTATATGTATTAGACTAAGATTACTTACAATGGTGTGGTTTTATCAACTGTCGATAAATTTTAACAACGGTTTATAAATTTATAATGGTTTGTTGTAAAAAAAAAAAATCTGATGTGGCAAAATCAGTGTTGAAACTTATCAACACTGTTGAAAGAAAAATATGAGTACTTTTTATATGACGTGACAAATAATGATTGGACCAAAATATTTAATTTGTTTTTCAGATTTTAATTGTAATCCAAGTAGATAAATGAAGATATGTGTAAGAATCTGATTGAATGTTCATATTTTCTAACTTTTTTTCATCTCATTTATTTAACATCAACTATTGTATATAATTATAAAATTATACAAATAATTTTATATCAAAATTCTTCATTTTCATACTCTTTTTTTTTTTTTTTTTTTTGTCATCGACTTTTACAGGCTCAAACAGACTCTGTAAACCATCATTTTCATACTCTATAGATAGAGATTTGTTTCATTTCATTTGGACACAGAAAAAATATTTTTTTTTAATATAAAATAAAAAACGAAAAGAAAAATTATTTTCAAAATTTAATTAGTTCTTATTTATTTGATTTAGTTTCAAATGATAATTTTTATTAACACTATGTAATTACAAAAAACATTAAATAGAATAAAAATATGAATAGAGAAATAGGTTGTTGTAAATTTTTTACAATAAAACTATTGTAAAGAACAAAAATTGAATGGGTGTTAAATTGTGATGTGGCAGAGAGAAAAAAATGATGGAAAGTAAAAATGAGGTGGTGTAAACATACAACCAATAACCAATGTACATAGTCTAACAAGTACTGACACATCACACCTCTTTAGTTTCACCTTTTTTTAGACGCTGGTTACTGTCGAATTAAACTATTCCATTTTAAATTTCATATTTTTCTTAAAATGGAATCATTTTATAACAAAATATAATTTACTTGAATTCTATTCTATTTTAAAGTGAAACTAGAATAATAAACAAATGCATTACTCTATAAATATTAATAGAGTAAATTTATTTTTATTTCGTTGGAAAAAATGAGATTGAATATATATTTTATTCTAAATTTTATTCTCAAATAAAAGTGTAATAGAGTTGAAAATGTCCTTAACAATGTAGTTGATATTCTTCTTTTTTTTTCTTTTTTTCATGGGGAAAAATCTTCTAAAGCACTAGTCTTTTAAACATATCATTATCGAATACTCTTATTAGGGAGCCACCTGCAGTCTTGAATTATCAGTGTGTGAATTATCAAACGGTCTAAGATGGAAATTACGGAGGATGGAGATAATTTTCACTTTTGAGGAAGTAGGCTACTTCCATTTCCTTGGCAACGAAGCTAAAGGTCAACTTTATATATTGCAGTAAAACATAAATCAACCCTTAAGAGTTTATACATTCATTTTCTTGGCGGCTAAGGCATTTTGATAAATCCATTGTCATAACGTATGTATGTATATAATATTATTACTAGTTGGCCGGCCCGCACCCTGTGCGGGCATTGTACAGATTCAAATTATATGGGTAGAGCTGGGTCTGCGGATCGACCCACCCCGTCCATCCCGCCAACCCGCGGGTCACCTAGTTTTTTTACTCATAATTTCGATCTGCATGACCCGCAATAAAAGATTCAAAATACCTGCACCCGTCCCGCCCAAATTTGCAGGTAATTCGCAGGACCCGCGGGTTAAATATTACGGAATATTTTGTATCTATTTAAGAGAGAGATAGAGAGATTTAGTGTTTAACCCGCGGGACCCGCGGGTTAAACACTAAATCTCTCTATCTCTCTCTCTCTCTCTCCCCCTCTCATCGTAAACCTTTTTTTTTTGAAAAATATAAAAATATAAACATTCTTTTAATTCACCGATTATTTTTTTAACTACCAGATTTTTGATTTATATAGGAATGTTTCCTAATTTAATATTTTATCATGAATTTTTCTTGGGTGAATTACCAACTAATCATAGTTTGCCAAATAATGTACAACATTTTTTAAAGATAATAAATAAAATAATAATAATTTGTGTTAAGTTTTTAAAATAAATGAAAATATTATTAGCTGCCATTATACTCTAAACCTTTGGACAAATCTTAAACCCTTCGGTAAAAATTCAAACACTAAACTCTAAAATCTTGGATATACCCTAAACCCTTGGATAAATCCTAAACACTAAACTGTAAACCCTTGGATATACCCAAAACACTAAATCTCTCTCTCTCTCTCTCAAATTTGTGTTACTTTCCTATTTGTAATTTGTTAATTTTTTTATTAATAACTTACCTTATTTTCATTGTGTATTATTTACGCAACTTGGTATCATATTTATTACTTTGTTTAAATAATTTACCTTTAGTTAATTTGGTTTTAAATTTTTAATAACTTACCTTATATTAAATACGGATTGCTTTGGCAAGTTGATATCATATTTACTGCAGATCAATTTATGATAATATAATAGGTATCTTAATGTTCTAAGATCACCTTTCCTAAAAATCAAACAGATAAATATTGTAATAACATGTCAAACAGATGAATGTTGTAATTCTTGGGTGAATTACCAACTAATCATAGTTTGCCAATTAATGTACATCTTCTTTTAAAGATAATAAATAAAATAATAATAATTTGTGTTAAGTTTTTAAAATAAATGAAAAATATTAGTAGCTGCGAAAAGAAGAATTTTTTTTAACAATTTTAAAATCGTCACAAAAAAGTAAATCATAAACAATAAACACTATACCCTAAACCCTTGGACAAAACTTAAATCCTTGGGTAAAAAACCAAAAACACTAAACCCTAACTTCTTGGATATACCCTAAACCCTTGGATAAATCCTAAACACTAAACTGTAAATCATTGGGTATACCCAAAACACTAAATCTCCCTCTCTCTCTCCCCCTCATCGTAAACCTTTTTTTTTGAAAAATACAAAAATGTAAACATTCTTTTAACAGTAATTTGAATCCCAAGAGTATTTACTTCACGATTTTAAAAGTAATTTACCATGTTTATAAATTGTTAATTTTTTATTAATAACTTACCTTATTTTCAATGTGGATTACTTGCGCAACTTGGTATCATATTTATTACTGTGTTTAAATATGATTGCACGACAAGTTAGTATCAAATAATATATTCATACAATTTATTAATGGAATTGTGTTGAATAATATATTTCGTTGGGAACTCCACCAACGAAATATTAGTCATAAGGGTCACTATCTTGTTCAGGAGACCGAAATTTCCAAGATAGATATCATGCAAAGCATCTACACAAATATTAGTCTTCTTGTGCAAGTTAGATTTATTCAAAATAAGACAACAAGATTAAAAACGATTTTGAAAATTTAGAAAGATTTAAAAGTCGAATTAATGTGATATCCCATTGTGCAAGAATAACAGATTCTCAATAAATATCAATAAATGTGATTAAAACTTTCACAAGAATTATTCAAATAAATAAGGTAACTTACATTTATAATAGATTCATAAGATATCATATTAATTGCGCAAGAAAAAATAATAATAATCGATGCATGATCTATCAAAAATGTGCAGATATGTGTTCCCAACTTTCCCTTACTCCGTTTAGTTTTGTTTTAGTATAAAGTGAAATCGAGAAGAAGAAAGAGAAGGAGATGAGAGAAATAGATGGCGTAGGATAGGTTTTTAGAAAAATAAAAAAAATTTAAAAAATAAATCAGTCAATCAAATTATAAGGCAACAAGATTGAAAATGACTTTGAAAATTTATAAAGATTTAAAAGTCCAATTAATGTGATATCACATTGCGCAAGAATAAATAAAGTTATTAAATATACAATATCATAAACTGATTTGAATTAAATATTAGTATTCTTGCGCAAGTTAGATTTATTTAAAATAATGCAACAAGATTAAAAACGACTTTGAAAATTTAGAAAGATTTAAAAGTCGAATTAATGTGATACCCCATTGTACAAGAATAACAGATTCTCAATAAATATCAATAAATGTGATTAAAACTTTCGCAAGAATTATAAAAATAAATCAGCCAATCAAATTATAATATAGTTGACATAGAACTATATAGTTTATGATGATAAAAAATGACAAAAAGAACTATATAGTTTATATATATGAATTTATAAGATATATATTTTATAATATGATAAATTGTATAAAATCATATTTGAGTACAAAGTTGATAATATGTATAAAAAGTTATACTAACTTTTATAATAAAATATTGATTAAAGATTTTGTTCTTTGATGTATAAGCAAATAATTATCTGAAAACATAGAGAAAGTAACAAAGCATGAAACTTACATTGTAGTTTACGTGTTTTGGATGATATGATCATTTAAGTACATATGGATCCACATGAGGAAACGTCATAATCGTTGGTCTGCGCATATATAAACTAAAATTATAAATTAAAAAACCAATAGAAAAATACATATGAAAATATTTTAATTCTGAATTTGTAAAAAGGAAACTTATTAAAACAAGTATTTATTGTAATTCTTGCGCAAGTTATGATTAATGAGAGCAATTAATGTAATATTCCGATTAGCAAATTATGATTAATGAGAGCAATTGGTTAAAGGAAATATATTAAATTTGTAAGGTATAAGTAATGTATGTTCATAATAATAAGTTTTCTAATTAGATATAAATCGTATTATGCCATTAAGACATTAATAAATGGTCGACATTTAATAATATTTTTGCGCAAGTTTTGATTTATGAGATTAGAAATTAATATAAATGGTCCATATTTATTAAAATTCTTGCGCAAGTTATGATTAATGAGATTAGCAATTAATGTAAATGATCGACATTTATTAATATTCTTGCGCAAGTTATGATTAATGAAATTAGCAATTCATAGTTCATACAGTCCAAGCTTCTCAGGCTTTCATTTTCCGAGAGACCATCAAGTTAACGTTTCTACTCGTTTTTAAAATTCGATCATAAGTATGAAAGCACAACAACAACCATTGAAAAGCCAAATAAAACAAGGCTATAAAATCCCTCGCCACAAAAAGAAAATTTAAAAGGCAAAAAGAAAAAAGAACAGACTTGTTGCTGATTTTAAAATTGAAAAAAAACAAGGCTATAACATTATCGATAGCTTTTATGGTTCATCATGTAAATAACAGAACATACACTCTTTTTACTCATTGCGGATTGTCTGATACTTCCCCTACAATGATTCAGACCTCTTCATCTCAGCCATTAAGCTCTTGAACTTGTGGCTGTAATCTTCTCTACTGTTCATTTAATTAAATGAGAAAAAAAAGAACAGATTAGTTTGAATGTTAACGCAAAAGAGAGGAAAAATCATAAAATGGAAAGAGAACCTGATTCGATCCAACGATGAGATAGCATGAAGAGCACTTCTGATCATGTCTTCATTACGGTCATGATCTTGCTTCAAATAAATCTACGATTAATCAAATCATATAGAGAGATAAAAAAATTAACATGCATCGTGGTGAAATCGTTATAATAGGACATCTGCATATAAACCAAAAGAAAAGTCAGCTATGATGAAATATGTATATATAAAAGTTTAATGATGTAAAATAATAAAAACAATATCAACATAAAAAAGTTCAGAATAAAAAGTCAGTTGCTTCGTTTCTTCTACTGTGAATGTCTTATATATAGTAAATTGGTGGATGTTTCTCAATGATTTAGCTTGCATGATAAGCTAAAATATCATAATATGTTAACAGATAAACATAATAAATTTGTAAAATTAATCACGAATATGCATTTTATACGATGCGAAACTTGCGCAAGTAGTAAATATAAATAAGGTATGTTGATAATAATTAGTTTCCTAATAAAAATATAAATAATGTATGTTGATAATAATTAGTTTCCTAATTAAATATAAAACGTATTTCCCATTAAGATATTTAATGATTAGTCGACATTTATTAAAATTCTTCTGCAAGCTATAATTAATGGTCGACATTGATTACGATTCTTGCGCAAGAAATAATTAGTGCGTTGGACAATTAATGTCACTTTCCAATTAAAAGGTCGATGAAAAAAATAAATCAAAAAGAATAATTAGAAAAATTCGACCAATAGAAACGCGAGAATTTTCGTGAGAAGAACTGTGTGAGCGCCACGTGGCGTTTGTACTTCTCTTTTAATATATAGGAGGATTTATGTTCAAACATTGACTGAAATTATACAATTAGTGAGTGATTATAATTATTCGTCCGTTTATGTTGTCTCCAGTGTTAAGGAACACATGACATGATGGTTCCATTATTATCAAATAGAAGAATCATATTCATTTTGATTTGCATCCAAACCAAGTAACCAACCCCATAGAAATTCATTTATGTGCCGAAAAGTTAATCAACATGCGATTGATTACTCCTATTATATGACCAGGAAATATAATTTGTCAACGGTTTTGATCCAATAATTAAAAATTAAGATGTCAGAAATTCAAATCATTTGTTATATAAAATGTTGCAACTTGCAGGAGGGTGACTAAGTGCAAGCTAAGAAAAATCTCAGAATCAAATAGCAATTTCTTATATTATGATTTAATATTTTCATCCAATATTGTAGTTTAGTTTAATCGTATACAATGTTAAAAACATCATTCTGTGTGAAACTATATTTACTTAAGGATTTGATGTAAATGTATTAATAAAAAGAAAATAATATACTCTTTCTGTTTCATAAAGTTACATATTTTAGAAAGAAAAATGTTTTAAAAAGATCTATTTTAAAAAAATTTAATGCATGTTTTATTAACTAATTTCAAACTTTAAAAAACTTAATTTTATTTATTATATTTTTGTTGGTTTAAATTTATGTAAAAAAAATCACAAAAAATTATGTAAATTTAATGTATTTTATTAAAACACATGAAAACCCTAAAATATGTAACATTTTGAAACAGATGTAATCAGCAAAGATAGGTTTAAAAGAAGTTAATATGAGTATATATTCTGATTAGAGCGTGGATCTAATTAAACATGAAATGTAAAATCCCCCCAAGTCATGAAAGTAACTCGAACTAACTGCACCGTCACTGCTTGCGTCAGTATCCATACAAACACATCAGACATGACTGACTACATGAGAATACTTTTACTGTCATGAAAATCAAAACTGAATCTATTCGCTGTAAACGTGGGGGCCGCATTTCCCATGGTATCCCCCCGCTTGCATTAAATTTTATGATTATTCTAATGCCGTCGTATTTTGTGTCCAGATATGTTTTTATTTTCATCGTAGAGGCCAACACATTTTTTATAAGTCAAACTCAAACCCTATCTAATGGTACAAAGCTCTGGCTTGGACTTATATACGTTTTAACTTTTAACAATTGGGTCTTTAACTTGCCTTTATAATCAGCTGTTTACCACCATTAATCATTTTTTGAATACATTATTTTGCATATTCTGGTGGCAGTTATATATCTGAAATAATCTCAAACATTCTACAAAGGATATATACATATATATGGTTAGAGAGTTATATGCTTCTCTCATCACAGAACTTCTGGTTTAGGTCACCAAGAAAAAGAGGAACTCAAAAAATGCAACCATGAGTTGTGGCCGTGAATGACTGAACCCAAATAGGAGCAAAACAAACCAAACAAGAAACACAAGTCACGCAAACAGAGTTTCTTCCTCTTTTTCTTCTCAGTGTTAGCTGATTTGTCTAGACACGCCAACAAACTTTGCGTGGAGTGTAATAACATTTAAACGTAGAAACTAGGTCCTTGAAGAGTCTCTGTCCCTAATTCGTCTCTTTGGCAATGCAAAACTACATAAAATCTATGTTTACCTTATGATTAGTCCCAAAACTCTCTCTCTCTCTCTGTCGTCAAAAAAAGATGCCGTCAATAGCGTCTGGTACAGTTACATCACCAAATTTGCTGCTTGTTTCAGTAGAATAAGTCTGCAACTTTTCCATCTATGCTTCATTAAACCCTTCAGGCGCAGGAGAGAAGCTGATAGACTTGCACAAGAAAGATACCGCCAAGTACAATGGCATTATACACGAAGGACTCGACTTGCAGCTCTTTAAAAACGCTGGAAGAATGTCCTGAAACTTTTCATCGCTGAATCTCTGTACTGAAAACAGCCATCTTCTTTTATGGCTTAACAACAACAAAGAAAAAAAAAAGGAACATATCTCTCGTCTAGCAAAGTCCTTACATGTTGCAAATTGATTTTTCATGTTATACAAAACTGATTTTCTTCTGAACAAGATTGGCGAATTTCTTAAAAAGCTAAGCGACCCAAATTGGTTTGTCAATTCAGATATAGGAACATGAATCAGGAAACCATTTCTAAATCAAATTTAAATGTTTTTCCTATTCATGTATCATAGATTGGTAGGGAGGTTTGGATCTCTTGTTTGCTCTTCCCAGCATTTTCCATAGCAAAGAAATGTAGATTTTATATCGATTTTTTTTATTTGATTTGATACGTTGTGGTCAATCACGTAAGATTGGTTATTTAGTTGAAAGTACGGAAAGAGAGGGATTCGAACCCTCGGTAAACAAAAGCCTACATAACAGTTCCAATGTTACGCCTTCAACCACTCGGCCATCTCTCCGACATCAGGATTATGACTGAGTACCTGGGTGAATAGCGAGTTATTCATCGTTTTTTAGATTATGGTTAATAGATACCTTTTTTGATCGGAAAAATTGGAAGTAGATAGAATATTTTTTTATAAAAAACGAGTCCGCTTTTATGTTAGTTCGTACTATAAAATTCCTTTGTTTGTGAGAAAATTTTCTCACAAAAGAAAAGTTAAAGGAAATAAAAAGAGTTATAGAATGGATTACTACCTATGCCAAGATCGCATATAAATGGAAATTTTATTGATAAAACCTTTACAATTGTAGCCGATATCTTATTACGAGTCATTCCGACAACTTCCGGAGAAAAAGAGGCATTTACTTATTACAGAGATGGTGCGATTTGATTATCATTATCATTTTTTTTATTTCTCACCGATTTGGAATAAAAAAAACGAGTATTGAAAAAAATCTACGCTTTTGAAGGTGAAGTTTATAATATAAAAAGCAATCCCTTCTGTCATGTATCCACGATTAGTGCAGCCTTAGATGCTTCAATTATGAATTCGAGTATTGAGCAAAAGGTTTTTACCTACGGTTCCCGTATTACAGATCAATCCTACTAGACTAATACAATATACGAATAGGAGGCACAGGGGAAGAAGCACTACGCCGAGAAATCAACAACACGAAAACTTTCTTCAAAACGATTCCTTTTCTTTCTTCTTCTTTGGGATTGGGACTAATTAAAATGGTTGGAACAATAAACATCCATCTCGTCCGTACTTTGGATACCCGTATAACCATTGAAGACTGTTGAAGTGACTAATTCCTGGAAATTTAGGGGCGTTGAGAACAAAGAAATTTTTAGAGTTTCCTTTTTTATTTTTATCTAGTATGAATCCACTTGGTAGTAAGAAAAGATCTTTTACAAGAAGGTTGGCTAGGGATTTCTTGTAAAAACATTAGCCCCGCTTAGTTCATAATGACATCAAATTTTTCCATATCCATATATTTATTATTTTCATTATGCACCTAAAGGAGGAGCCGTATGAGATGAAAATCTCACATACGGTTCTGAAACGGAGAATTCGTTAAAGCGAATGACGACCGTAACGGATGTCGGCTCAATCTGAAGGAAATTATGCGGAAGCATTACAGAATTATTATGAAGCTATGCGACTAGAAATTGACCCCTATGATCGAAGTTATATACTCTATAATATAGGCCTTATCCACACAAGTAATGGGGAACATACCAAAGCTTTAGAATATTATTTTCGGGCATTAGAACGAAACCCCTTTTTACCACAAGCTTTTAATAATATGGCTGTGATCTGTCATTACGTGCGACTATCTCCACTATAGAAAAAAAGAACGAACAGCTAGTCAATGAAATACTAGAAACAAAAAAAAAAGGCTTTCTACATAAGCATCGTCCAAAACGATTTTTTATCAGCTGTAGCAAATAAATAAACTTCATGGATAGAAATATGAAGTGAAGACTAGATATGCCTAAATACTTTATTTCTATGGATAAAAAAAGATTGAATTGATAGAGGAAGCACCGTAAAGATCAACTGGAAAGGTTTTGGACCGATACAACAAGAGCTGTTTATTTATATCATAATATGAGATAAATCTTAGGAATCTACTTATGTAATAGAGTGGATCCCCTAAGGTATTGAGCAGCGGTGTAGCATCAGATCCTAAAGACAGTAAGTCTTTTTCTTTTTTATGAAGTATGAAAAAAGTCTTTTTCAACGATTTTATATAAATTTATATATGAAAGCGGGATAGTTACCTTTCAGAAAATTCTAATATCTAATAACAGTGGACATGCCTTTTTTTCTGAAGGTAGGAGAAAAGATAAAACTTATTAGATTAATTAATATATTAATTAAATCAAAACGAAAGTTTGAAACTCATGTAATTACTCTCTTTTGTTTAATCCAAGAAAAACCGAATGAATATCTATAAGAAATCTCATTCAATTAGACATTCAATTAGATATAAAGTTAAAGTAGGTTAAAGTGAAAAAACTGGTACACCAAAACAAAAGAGTTGGTTGTCGAGCCGTATGAGGTAGGAAACTCTCAAGTACGGTTTTCAGGGAGGGAATTGACCCGCCTATTCCGACCGTGGAGAACAGGCCATTCAACAAGGAGATTCTGAAATGGCGGAGGCTTGGTTTGCTCAAGCCGCCGAGTATTGGAAACAGGCTATAACGCTTACTCCTGATAATTATATTGAAGCACAGAATTGGTTGACGATCACGAGGCGCTTCGAATAAGAAATTTTTCTTTGTTTCTTTTTTTTTATTCTATAATATATCTTTATTTGTTTTTACAATTAATTGTTTTTTAGTTTCTTGGCCCTCTCGGTCAAATAAAACAGATTCTTTTTTCTATCAGAAGAACCAATCACAGAAAAAAATTTCATTATATCCTTTTCTCAAATCGTTCTATTTCATCTGGTATTCTCTAAAGATAAGTAGTACATGAATATGAGAATATCTATATATCTATATCTAGTTTTTTCTATTTTTTTTTTCGACTATTAAAACGAATAAAAGGGATTTGAAAATGACTAAATATCAATACTAGAGTGTTTCTTAGTAATGACTAATAAGTGGTTATTGAAATAGGATAATATCCTCTATTTAAAACATAAAAAATAGGCTATATTTCGGAACTTATAATTGAAATATGAATACACTAGGTTAGGTTATAAAAAAAAATTCTTTGTGTACCAATACCAATGTAAAGGTGCGAAAACGTTTTTTAATAAAAAAAAAAAAGGGGGGTCCGTTGAGCGCCCTATGGATATGTCATAATAGATCCGAACACTTGCCCCAGATCGACTTCCAGATCATAATTGCTTAGTGAATAACTAAACTTGAATTAGCCTTGGGGATCAAGCTATTACTTTTCTATAGAGTTATGAATTAGGAAAGTTAACATTTTAAGAGTTTATGTGTTTACATATTATTCCTAATGAGTTTAGGAAAGAGAGAGATATATATATAGGAGTTGCAAGAGTGTTGCATCCCATGAGATTTGAGAGCTTTAGTTTTGTGTTATTTTCTAAAGCAATAAAGAGTTGAGTTTTGAGACCGAAGTGTTTGATTCAATATTTGGTATCAGAGCATAAATTGAATCATGGGAGAGATTGTTGCAACTAGCGACACGAAGGGAGGTCCTTCGAGCATAAAGTGTCCGGTTCTTAATGACACCAATTATACGGTGTGGACAATACGGATGCAGGTGGCTTTAGAGGTCCACAAGGTGTGGGAAGCCATTGATCCAGGTGAAGAGAAAGGAGAGAAGAATGTTATGGCGAAAGCTCTCTTGTTCCAGTCCATACCAGAGTCACTTATACTGCAGGTAGGAAACCTAAAGACCGTGAAAGAAATATGGGAAGCTGTGAAGACGAGGCATGTGGGAGCTGATCGAGTCAAAGAAGCACGGCTTTGTACTCTGACGGCAGATTTTAACAGACTAAAGATGAAGGAGACCGACTCAATCGATGATTTTGTTAGCAAACTTGGAGAGTTATCATCAAAATCTACAGCCCTAGGCGAGATCATTGAAGAAACGAAGCTTGTGAAGAAGTTTCTTCACAGCCTACCAAGGAAGAAATACATAAATATGGTGGCTGCACTTGAGCAGATGCTTGATCTAAAAACAGCAAGGTTTGAAGATGTAGTAGGAAGAATGAAAGCATATGAAGAGAGAATTCACGAGGAAGAAGAAGAATTACAAGAAGATCAAGGACAGAGCAAGCTTATGTATGCTAATGCAAACACGCAACAACAGCAAAGCCAAGAGAGATATGATCCTAGTAGAGGAAGAGGCAGAGGAGGACGTTTTACGTACCGAGGAAGGAGTCGAGGACGGAACGGTTATAATGGTTATAATGGAAACTACAACAGGCAAGAGCGTGACGCATCAAAAGTAGTGTGTTTTAGATGTGATAAGGTAGGACACTTTGCGATGCATTGTCCGGACAGACTGCTTAAGCTTCAGGAGATTCAAGAGGATGGAGAAGATACAACCCAAGAAGCCGATGAACTGATGATGCATGAAGTGGTCTTCCTTAACGAAAAGAATGTGTCACCGAGCAAATTGGTTGACGTCTCTGATAATACGTGGTATCTAGATAATGGGGCTAGCAATCACATGACAGGGAATCTTAGCTACTTTGCGAAGCTTAATGAAAGAGTAACTGGAAAGGTGCGTTTTGGGGATGATTCACGAATAGATATAAAAGGAAAAGGTTCCATACTCTTCACAACAAAGAATGGCGAGCATAAGGTGTTGTCTGATGTGTATTTCATCCCTGACTTAAGAAGCAACATAATAAGTCTAGGACAAGCTACTGAATCCGGTTGTGGAGTGAGAATGAAAGAAGATTACTTGATGCTGTATGACAAAGATAATAAACTGCTAGTCAAAGCAAAGAGATCAAAAAATCGTCTGTATAAAGTGATCATAGAGGTTGATAATACAAAGTGTCTACAGTTGTTACATCTCATAGAAACCTCTAAGTGGCATGCTCGGTTAGGGCATATTGGCATCGAGAACATGAAGTTGATTATTAACAAGAGTCTGATAACTGGGATACCGCAGTTAAAAGTGGAGAAGGAGACTTGCGAGTCTTGTTTGCGTGGAAAGCAAGTTCGAAAGACGTTTCCAAAGGTTAGCCAATATCGAGCCTCAACCAGATTAGAGCTGATTCACGGAGATTTGTGTGGTCCCATTACACCACCTACGGCTGGAAAGAATAGATATGTGTTTGTTCTTATCGATGATCACACTCGATACATGTGGACGATCCTTATGAAAGAGAAAAGTGAAGCATTTACTCGGTTCAAACGCTTCAAGGCTCTGGTTGAACAGGAAACAAGCGCCAAGATCAAGACATTCCGAACTGATAGAGGAGGCGAGTTCACCTCTCAAGAGTTTGTTCAGTTTTGTAGTGAAAGTGGTATTAATAGGCATCTGACGGCACCATATTCTCCACAACAAAATGGAGTAGTCGAGAGAAGAAACCGTACTTTACTTGAGATGACTCGAAGTATTTTGAAGCACATGGGAGTTCCAAATTATCTCTGGGGAGAGGCGGTGAGACATGCAACATATATCATAAACCAGACAACAACAAGAACTCTGTTTCTCTCTACTCCGTATGAAAGCTTGAAAGGCAAGAAACCGAATCTCGAACATTTAAAGGTGTTTGGGTGTGTTGGATATGTAAAGATTGATTCTGTTCACTTGAAGAAATTGGATGATAGATCACGTGCTCTTGTTCATCTCGGAACAGAGTCGGGCTCTAAAGCTTATTGACATTATGATCCAACAAACCGCAAGATTGTTGTAAGTCGAGATGTGATCTTTGACGAAGAAAAGAGATGGAAGTGGGCTCGTTCCAGAACAGAAGCCGATGAGGAACCAGGGTTGATCAGTTTTGAGTACAGAGTTTTAGGTGAACAAAACAGAGTTGATGAAGAAGGAAAAACAGAGAACGATGACGATGAGATACAAGAGGTAGACACACCCGTAGAAGTCGAAGCTGAATCAGAATCTCTAAGACGATCTTCTCGAGTTAGCAGGAAGCCGAGCTATCTTGAAGACTATGAGTTGTTATGCAAAGAAGAATGTGAGCGTCTTCTCTTGATGATAAATGAAGAACCATGGAGTTACGAAGAGGCAAGAGAACTCGAAGTATGGCAAGATGCATGTAGAGATGAGATAGACTCTATCGTGAAGAATAACACATGGATACTAGTTGATCTTCCTCCAAATAGTAAAGCGATTGGCTTAAAGTGGGTATTTAAGATTAAGTTCAATGCCGACGGTACCATTAACAGATACAAAGCAAGGCTAGTGGTGAAAGGTTATAAACAGAAACACAGTGTTGATTATGACGAGGTCTTTGCGCCCGTTGCTCGTTTGGAAACGGTGAGATTGATAATTGCGTTGGCTGCTAGACACGGATGGGAGCTCCATCATCTTGATGTTAAGACAGCCTTTCTTCATGGAGAGCTCAGAGAAGAAGTTTATGTAACCCAGCCTGAAGGATTTGTGGTTAAAGGAAGTGAGAATAAATTTTATAGATTACACAAGGCACTCTACGGGTTGAAGCAAGCACCGAGAGCTTGGAACGAGAAACTTAACTCCATTCTTCGTGATTTAAGCTTTGAGAAGTGCTCCAAGGAGCCATCTTTATACCGGAAGGAACATCAAGGACATATTTTGATAGTGTCAGTTTATGTTGATGATCTACTGGTCACTGGATCAAACATAGAGATGATCATCGAGTTTAAAAGAAGAATGGCGACTAAGTTTGAGATGAGCGATCTCGGCAAGTTAAGTTTTTATCTTGGTATAGAAGTATCTCAACGAGAAGGAGGTATATTGTTAAGTCAACAGAGATATGCAATGAAGATACTTGAGGAAGCTGGTCTAAAAGGATGCAACGCAACACACATACCGATGGATGCTGGTTTAAAACTATCTAAGGCAACAAACGAAGCATGTATTGATGCAAAGAGTTATCGTAGAAACATTGGTTGTCTTCGGTATCTAATTCATACGCGACCAGACCTCGCTTACAGTGTTGGTGTCTTGAGCAGATATATGCATGAGCCAAAGGAATCACATGCAGTAGCATTGAAGCAGGTTCTGAGATACTTGCAGGGAACTTTGACGTATGGGTTAGCTTTTGATCGGACAAACAAAGAAGGATTGATAGGATACAGTGACTCTAGCTATAATGTAGATCCGGATGATGGCAGGAGCACGACTGGACACATATTTTATCTTGCTGGATGTCCAATAACATGGTGTTCATGTAAACAAGAAACTGTTGCGTTATCTTCGTGTGAAGCAGAGTTTATGGCAGCTACAGAGACAGCAAAACAAGCAATATGGCTAAGTGATCTACTCAGCGAAGTCTATGGCAAGGAGAGCAACAAAGTGATGGTACGCATCGATAATAAATCAGCTATAGCCTTAACCAAAAATCCGGTGTTTCATGGTAGAAGTAAGCATATTCACAAGAGATACCATTTCATACGCGAGTGTATAGAAAACGGTTTGGTAGATGTCGAGCACGTCGCATGAACCAAACAGAAGGCAAATATATTAACGAAAGCACTTGAGAGAATCAAGTTCAAGGAGATGAGAGATCTAATTGGAGTTCAAGATGTGTCAGTTGGAGACTTCAAGTTTAAGGGGGAGAATGTTGAACTAAACTTGAATTAGCTTAGGGATCAAGCTATTACTTTTCTATAGAGTTATGAATTAGGAAAGTTAACATTCTAAGAATTTATGTGTTTACATATTATTCCTAATGAGTTTAGGAAAGAGAGAGATATATATATAGGAGTTGCAAGAGTGTTGCATCCCATGAGATTTGAGAGCTTTAGTTTTGTGTTATTTTCTAAATCAATAAAGAGTTGAGTTTTGAGATAGAAGTGTTTGATTCAATATTAAATCTGATCCGTCTTAGGTTATTTAAGATCAACGCAAATACAAGCATAAAACATTCAAGTATCCAGACAAGAAAAGAAGGGTCGCATTGCACACAAGTTATATCACAAAAACCACATGTCTTGTCCTCAGAATCAGATTTCTACTCCCTTTTTCTTCTGATTTCCCTCCTTGGTCTTGCTCTTCTTCTTCTGATTTCCCTCCGTGGTCTCACTCCTCTTCTTCTGATTTCCCTCCCTGGTCTTAGTCTTCTTCTTCTTCTTCGTCTCACTCTTCTTCTGCTCACTCTTCTTCTGCTGTCTCTCAATAATAGTGTAATATAGATTAGGATCGTCTTTCTGCTCCTGAGTGAAGGTGTTGAAGATACCTAAAACAAATAGACAGACAAATTAATGAAAGGTTTTACTTGGTTAAAAAAAAAATAGTATAAGAATCAAAATTTACGTACGTGGGGGAATGTAGCCAGTCGGCGGTGGGTTATATTCAATTGGAAAAACCTTAGTAACTACAAGACTCAAGCCTCCCACAGAACTTCCACTACGTTCCAGAGCCTTGTCTACAGCCTCTTGACCTGTGAGATAAATGAAAGAGTTGCTGTAAAAAAAAAATCAAAAACAATTCTTTAGTTAGCAAATGGATAAATTAAAAATATATATTATCACAAAAACTGGGAAGAAGAAACGCAAACATTTCGGTAGCAGCAGAAGAGGTTTTGTGGTGGTGAGCAAAAGAACGATTTACAGAGAAATATTCTTTTATCTCCTTCTTGACAACATCGAGAGGAAGGGAATTGTCATAACCCGCAACCTCGACCCTAATAAACATTATAGGAGATCATTTTATCAACAAAGGCAGACACAATTCTCCAATAATAAAAAAAAAAAGAGAAGAAAAAAAATGATTTACCTGAATGGGTACATAATGAAATTATCATCTTTCATCGGGTCCACGACATCATTAAGGTAAGTTTCGTGAAACGGGTAAGACTTAATTTGTAAAATCTGTCCTCCCATGTCACGTCCATCAAGCCTCAACGCCTTTTCTTCATCTTCTTCATTAAAATAAACGAAGGCGTATCTGTAAGACAAAAGTAAACAAGTTAAAGTATATAGTTAAAAAGCAGTAGCAGTTAATTTGAGGGAAGAGGGAAGGCACAAACTTGCAGAGAATCGTCCATTCATTGTTTCCGGGAATATAAACATGAATTATTTTTCCACATGAAGCAAAATGTTTTCTCAAAGCCTCATCGACATCCTCTATACGAAGCGAGGTGTCATATCCTTCAACGGAAATTCTCCTAATGCTGTTTGTTACAGAGAAAGAATATATTCATTGACACACACACATGATCTTTATCTAATTTAGAGATACAAATCTCAAAAAGAAATTAACGAACCTGCTTTTTCGAATCTCTGCATCACTACCGTTCGATTCCAGACCCTACGTTACAAAAAGATCTAATCAGAGATTCCTAAGAAGAAGAAACTAAAATTCATCAGAAAGCGATAAGGATCGAAGAAGAATTACTTTCTTGGCGGATTCGTCCATGGCGACTGCTGCGCTAGAGGTTTTTCGAATATTTTTGTTTTCGGGATTTTAGGTATTTATAGAGAGAACTCTCGACTTTAATTGTTATTCTGGTTTTGGGTCGTAACCGTCTTGCTCGTTGGGTCTTAAATTTTGTTTAGGCCTCTATTAGGCCCATTCACCAATAATCCTCTTCGGAAGCATTAACATTTCGAAAGAGGGGGAGGGGGGGGGGGAGCGCGATAATTGCAGGACTATTCTGCGCTCACGTCAGCACTTAGCAGGCTGTCATGCATTGGTTGGTGGTCGAGAAATCTCCAAGATATTTCACCCAGTTAACAGAAATGACAATTGGTCTCTCGTTCTTTCCTTCCCCGGACAAACCAATATCATAAGAACCTACTTTCATTAACAAACAGCTCAAATAGCCAACCAGGAGGACCTGCTGCCACATAGGATTGATGGCGATTCTCTCTAGTAACACTTTTAGCAATGGCGATTCTCTCTAGTAACAATGTTTCTTTAGAGTAGTTTCTAAAAGAAAAAAAATAGTTACCTAGTTACTCATCCATGTTTAATTTTTTCTATGCTAATAAAAACACTAATTTCCTTACGCGTCACGTTTTAATTATTCTATCCTAACATATAGTTTGCGTGAGCAATAATGAAACATTAAATACGTCACAAAACTAGAGATCAGAAAGAGAGAGAGAGAGAGAGATCAAACATATGATCTCAAGTTGTAGCATATTTATCGGCTAATAAAGTGTTCTTTGAGGTGGTTGATAAAAAAGTTGTTAATTGGACTTGGATACTTAAGGACTTAGTCTCTGCTCGGCGGGGGTTTTTAATCTGATCCGTCTTAGGTTATTAAAGATCTAACACAAATACAAGCATAAAACATTTAAGTATGCAGACAAGATAAAGAAGGGTCGCATTGCACACAAGTTATATCAAAAAAAGCATGTCTTCTCCTCAGAAAGAGATTTCTACTCCCTTGGTCTTGCTCTTCTTCTTCTGATTTCCCTCCGTGGTCTCACTCCTCTTCTTCTGATTTCCCTCCCTGGTCTTAGTCTTCTTCTTCTTCTTCGTCTCACTCTTTTTCTGCTGTCTCTCAATAATGAAATATAGATTAGGATCATCTATCTGTGTTAGATAGGATATATTGTTACGATATTATAGTTCCTATATCTCAGGGAATATTCCCTATTATTGTAACAGTCTCGCCTTTATACGTAACTATCAATACAAAGTATCATTCAAGGGGAAACTCAATGGAACAAGAGTTATTTTTTGTGAATTTTCGAACTGAAATGAGATTTTTAATGACAGAAGGTGCAACAAGAATGGAGTAAAGTTTGAGAGGACGAAAAGAGTTAGGGAAAGAGAAAGAACCCGTTTGGTGTATTGGAACATGATTACCATTTGCAGTCATAATTGTTTATCCGATGCCAGAATTAAAAATTGACTTGAGTTTACCTACAGAGTTAGCAAGGTGTGCTGTGGCGCCAGAGTCCATGTACCACTGAGCGTCAGAAGGATCCATCAATGTCATTGTGTTAAACGCTGCGGCAAAGTCCGTTGTCGGCTGTAGATTGCCATTGTTGCGCTGGTTCTGTTGCTGAGGTTGAATCATTGCAGGTCTTGGGCCAAGTAGACCGGGCTGTTGCATTTGAAACGGTTGTGCCCACGTGTTGGGTTGTTGTGGCCACATTTGGAAGCCTCCAGTCCAGTAAGGAGCATTCCATTGATTCATTTGTGGACGTTGTTGGTTGTAGAACCCGCGACCACGTCCTCTGTTTTTCTTGGATCCTCTGTTTTGGTAAGATTTCTGCGGTAGTTGTTGCTGAGATGCATGAGGGCTCCGATCTTGTGAAGCAGATGCAAGCAGAACCTTGTCGGAGGTTGTATCCTTCTTCACCACACGCTGTCCTTTGTTGAGTCGTTCCTCTTCAAGCATGAGCATGGAGCGAGCTTCGTCGTATGTGGGGAAGGGCTGTCTGTGCATTATCACATTGATGATGTTATCATACTTGGACGCAAGGCCATTGAGCATGTAGGTGACAAGAGTCCTCTCCGAAACAGGTGCTTCAACATTTCTCAAGAGATCCGCTATAGCCTTGAGTTCCTGACAGTAGTTGTGAACGGTGAGATCTCCCATCTCCTTCGTCCGAAGTTCATGATCCAGTCTTATCGCTCGAGCTTCTTTGTTGTTTCTGAAGAAGTTTTGAAGCCGATCCCAGATTTCTTTTGAGGTTCCACCAGTCTTGAATACTGATTTGAACAGATCCTTAGACAGCGTTCCATAAAGCCAGAGCTTTACAAGGCCATCCTTCTTGTGCCATGTTTGATCATTAGCATCAGTAGGAAGCAATGATCCATCAAGATGCCCGGCTGCATCAAAACTTTGACAGTGAGTGAGGAATAGTTCCTTCCACGCGTCATAGTTATGATCATCAATGTCGAGAATGAGAGGGATGTGGCTCTTGATGTTTGTGACACCGTAGGCGCGATCGATAAGTGTAGGTGCAGCCATTGAAATGAGAGTTAAGGAGAAGAGAGAAGATTAGAAGAAAAGAGAGAAAAAGAAGAAAGAAGATTAGGTTCAGAATCGTTTTGAACCTGGCTCTGATACCATGTAAGAGAATGAGTTTCCCCTTGAATGATACTTTGTATTGATAGTTACATATAAAGGCGAGACTGTTACAATAATAGGGAATATTCTCTGAGATATAGGAACTACAATATCGTAACAATATATCCTATCTAACAATCTGCTCCTGAGTGAAGGTGTTGAAGATACCTAAAACAAATAGACAGACAAATTAATGAAAGGTTTTACTTGGTTAAAAAAAAAAATAGTATAAGAATCAAAATTTACGTTCGTGGGGGAATGTAGCCAGTCGGCTGTGGGTTGTATTCAATTGGCTCAACCTCAGTAACTACAAGACTCAAGCCTCCCACAGAACTTCCACTACGTTCCAGAGCCTTGTCTACAGCCTCTTGACCACAGAGATAAATGTAAGATTTGCTGTAAAAAAAAATCAAAAACAATTCTTTAGTTAGCAAATGGATAAATTAAAAATATATATTATCACAAAAACTGGGAAGAAGAAACGCAAACATTTCGGTAGCAGCAGAAGAGGTTTTGTGGTGGTGAGCAAAAGAACGATTTACAGAGAAATATTCTTTTATCTCCTTCTTGACAACATCGAGAGGAAGGGAATTGTCATAACCCGCAACCTCGACCCTAATAAACATTGTAGGAGATCATTTTATCAACAAAGACAGACACAATTCTCCAATAATAAAAAAAAAAAAGAGAAGAAAAAAAATGATTTACCTGAATGGGTACATAATGAAATTATCATCTTTCATCGGGTCCACGACATCATTAAGGTAAGTTTCGTGAAACGGGTAAGACTTAATTTGTAAAATCTGTCCTCCCATGTCACGTCCATCAAGCCTCAACGCCTTTTCTTCATCTTCTTCATTAAAATAAACGAAGGCGTATCTGTAAGACAAAAGCAAAACAAGTTTTAAGTTATATATAGTTAAGCAAACAAGTATCGGGAAAGAGCTGGAGGAGTTAGGAAGGCACAAACTTGCAGAGAATCGTCTCTTCATTGTTTCCGGGAATAAAAACATGAATTATTTTTCCACATGAAGCAAAATGTTTTCTCAAAGCAAAGCGATAAGGATCGAAGAAGAATTACTTTCATGGCAGACTGCTGCGCTAGGTTTTTCGAGAGGCGATGAAGATATTTGAATTGTTTTCGGGATTTTATAGTCAGTCTCGACTTTAATTGTTATTCTGGTTTTGGGTCCTGGCTCGTTGGGTCTTAACTTTTGTTTAGGCCTCTATTAGGCCCATTCACTTATAATCCTCTTTCTTTCTGAAGCATTAACATTTCGAGAGCGATTAATTGTATTAGGACTATTTTGCGCTCACCTCAGCACTTAGCCGGCTGTCATGTATTGGTGCTCCAGAAATCTTCAACATATTTCACCTTCTTGTGTAGGAGGCATTGCCTCAAACAATGTTTCTTTAGACTAGTTTCTAAAAGAAAAAAAAAATAGTTTCCTAGTGTTACTCAGCCATGTTTTATTTTTTCTAAGCTAATAAAACCTCTAATTTCCTTTCACATCTCTTTTTAAAGTATTTTGACAGCTGTTTAACTAGCCTTACCTTCTTTTGCATTTTCTGGTGACAGTTAGTTGTGTATCTGAAATAATCTAAAACATTCCTCTAAATTTATACATTTTAATAATATGGTTGGAGAGTTGTATGCTTCTCCAATCACTAAACTTCTGGTTAAGGTCACCAAGAAAAAGAGGAACTCAAAAAAGCAACCATAAGTTTTGGCCGTGAATGACTGAGCCCCAATAGGAGCAAAACAAACCAAATGCAAGCTCATTTGTCTAAACACGCCAACAAACTTTGCGTGGAGTGTAATGACATTTAAACGTAGAAACTAAGAGTGTGATCGGTCCTTGAAGAGTCTCTGTCCCTAATTCGTCTCTTTGGCAAGCAATGCAAAACTACATAAAATCTGTGTTTACCTTATGATTAGAGTCCCAAAACTCTCTCTTTCTCTCTCTCTCTAAAAGCAAAAAAAGATGCCGTCAATAGCGTCTGGTACAGTTACAATCACCAAATCTGCTGCTTGGTTCAGTAGAATAAGTCTGCAACTTTTCCATCTATGCTTTATTGAACCCTTCAGGCGCAGGAGATAAGCTGATAGACTTGCACAAGAAAGACACCGCCAAGTACAATGGCATTTTACACACGAAGGACTCGATTATCTCCGCTGGAAGAATGTCGTGAAACTTTTCATAGCTGAATCTCTGTACTGAAAACAGCCATCTTCTGTTTCAAATTATTAAGCTCGTGGTGCTTATTTGCTAGCTCCAACAACAACTTGATCCTTTTAAAAGAGACATTACTCGGTCTATGTCCTTTCTCAACCATCTGAAGCAAACATTTCTCAGCCTCGTCTACTCTAGCGAGATCACAAAGCAAATCGAAAAGCACATCCGAAACCAAACTATAAGAACCGAAACCTTTGACCACCATATCTTGCCACAACCGCAACGCCATATCCACTCTCTCGTGTCTCTTAAACATCTTGATCAAGAACATACAGGACTGGGTATTGGGCAAACACCCATTCCCCAACATTCTCACATACAGCTCCCAAGACCGTCCCAAATCATTAGACAAAGACAGAACACGGAAAAACAGATTATAAGTAGTGGCGTTAGGAGACAAACCTTTCTTCACCATCTCATCCACCAACATATCTGCATCCCGGAGCCTCCTGGCAATGCAATAGTTCCTAATAGCAGCGTTGTAAGCCGGAACGTCAGGATAACATCCATACTCCTTCATTTCTTTCAAAACCTCTCTAGCTTTATCAGGCTGGCCGATTAACCCCAAACCGCCTATAATGGTAGTGTAAGTTATAACATCGGGAGTTACATCCTCCTCACGCATCTTATCAATCAGCTTGTAAGCTTTATCCATCTCTCTGGCCTTGCAATACACATCAATCAAAGAGTTGTAGGTAACGAGATCAGGTTTCAGCCCCTTTTCTTTAGTCATCTCGTGGAAGAAAGCTTCAGCTTCTTCAGAGGATCTCCAACCAGACAAGAGTATGTTAAAAGTCTGCAAGTCGGGGTGAAACTGATGCTTCAAAGAATGATAGACATTCCTAGCATCAGTCATGGTCTTCTCTTGGCAAAGAGTTCTCAAGAGAGCGTTGAAAGAAGCACTAGTGTGGAAGAAGGAATGAGGAGGAGGAGGAAGCAATCTCTTAAACTTCCAGAAAGACTCGACGGTTTGTCTAACGGAGCAGAGCTTAGCTACTCTACCTAAAACCACTTGCATCGTCCTGGGGGTTATCAGAGACCCATCATCCTTACGCTTGGTTTCAATCAGAACCTCCCAGATCAGATCCAACTTTCGATTTCTACCGAGGATATAGAGCATTGTATCTAGAGAAAAGGCTGAATGATAAAAGCCTCGTCGAGCATCGGCGTACCTGTACAACTCTAGGGCTTGAAGAGGGTTAGCGTGACTAAACCTCGCTCTTTTCACAACCTTATCGATTAAGTCCTTCGACAAGTGGATTCCACTTGAGCTCAGCGATTCCTTCAACTCTCCTCCTGACCCATTATTGACCATCCGGTAAACAGCTTCCGCGTCCGAAGCCACGCTGTGAAGAAGAAACGATGCAGAAGAGAGACGGAGACCGCGAGAAGTACACTGCGGCTGCGCCTTGAGGATCATCATCGTTGTTGAAAGATTGATTTTGAGCTTTGGAGGAGAATTGAATTGATGATCCAATACTAACCGATTCTCTCTCTATCATCACCGCCCTAGAAAGCCCATTTTACATTCTCATAGCCCGTTACTCCTTTTTTGGTTAACTCCTCCTCTGTCTTGTCTTCCTTTGGTATTTTGACTTTCGAAAATAGTATTTCTTTTTTTCCATTCTTATTTGATTCAAGCAAATAAATTCTAGTATAAAATAATGTTTTCTTAAACATAACTGAAGCCTCAAAACAAAATAAATAACAAAAAAACTTGGAAGACCTCCTTCGTCTTGCTTAAGGGTGTGTCAAAACATTATTTTCACTCCAGAAAAATTAACAATTTTTTACTTGGTTTCTTCAACCGAATCCCTACTAGTTTCCGAATGTGTAAGACAATATCAGGTTGTTGATTCCCTCCATCCTTGGATCTGTCTCAAACTCTGGATCTATGTAGAAGAACACCTGCCATACCAAAGAAAAGAGAAACAAGGTCTTGCTTTTTTGCTTACGTCATAATATATCAAACACAGCCCTAGATCAAAAAGGGTAGTCACCGGCATCTCGATCTCTTCTCCTGGAAGAAGTCGTTGCTCCTCAAAGCAAAAACATTGTATCTTGTTGAAATAAACCCCTGCCTGTGTGTGTGTTCGATGATTGAGAGTATCAATGACAAGATATGTATTAAGGCAAGTTTGATAGTGTCATTCACCCGAGGGCCGGCTAACATATTATATGTATGTACCTTCATGGGAGTGACATTGTACGTCGACACTCCGGTTATTGGAGCTGAACTTTTGTTTTCAGCAGTGTAAAAGGCGAGTGCGCTTTCTCCTGCCTTTACTCTCACCTATTTAAGTCCATTCCAAAACAAAACAAAACAAAAAAAGGACATATCAGTTCACATTAACAAGTCACAATACTATTCTTTACTTGTATAAAGCCTAGACCAACCTCTCTTTGAGTTGGAGTGAACTTCCACTGCATCCCATCTGCAACATCAGCATTGAACTGCACCACAATCTCCCTGTTTACAGAGTCAAAAAAAAAGTGACAGCGTGTGATTATAACAAGCTAAGCACGTTCACGTTACACGCATAATACAAAAAGATTAAAAAAAAAAAAAACAAAGATGACTGGTTTATGAATGGGGGTGTCTTAACACCACCTTTCAGTGACGGTGCCAGATTCTGAATGCCTAGCAATCTTCTCCTCAACAGTCTGTAGTAGTACAAGTCGCAAAGATCAAGACATAGAGTAAGAATAATTGTGAAAGGAATATAACAAATGGTTATATATACCTACCTCTTTGCGTTGAACAGTACCTCCATAACCAGTGGCTTGACAGAAAGTTCTATACAATGGAACAGCAGCGTAAGTGAGGCCAACCATGCCAAAGACAAGAGCAGTGAGATAGTAGAGCATTTTCTTCGATTTGGTTTAGAATACTGGCGATGAGCACCACCGAGTAACATGGATATACAAGTAGCAGAGCGGAGGAGAAACGAAGGCGAGCTTCCCCAAAACGCTCTCTTGCTTAGGAGATTATGCGGATTGCCTTCTTTACAAGCTCCATAATGAGAGCACGGAACAAGAAGAGGCACAGTCCTCCTACACAAACATCTTTCTCTGAGGAATTTCAACAAACAGTAAGTATGCATATCAGGGAGGGAGAGAGGGAGGGAGGATTCATTTTCTACCTCGACGTTGTTCGATGAATGTTGTGTAAATATGAAGAAAACCGAGTCCCTCTACATGCCTTGGACCACGACATGTCACAAGAGGAATGGTTTCAATCGATCCACACTACAAAAATACACAAGAAACCACAAGACATTAGTTTGAAAACTAAATTTGTTTTGTCCCTTTTCCCAATCGTGATCGAAGAGTGGAAGAGGAAGAGATAGAAAAGGACTTAACGGTAAACGAAAGGCGTTCTTTTGTCGTCTCGATTTCGTGGGCGGTAGAGATATAAAAGACGTCGCATGAAATGAAACCATAAACACTACACTGCAACAAAAAAAAAAAGTCAGATAGTCCCATTCTTTAAAAAAAATTTGTTCGACACATGCATCTTAGTCCAATTTAATTGTAAGCCCACTTTGCTTTGCTAACTATGCAAATGGCCCATATAAAAATCTGTTTATAACCAAATAGAACAGTATTGGGTTATATCCAAATTAAGAATCTGTTTAGTGTTTATATATAACACACACACACGCGTAATGCCAATAGTACTTCTTCTTTTTTATGTCAGCCGTCAATAATACATTCCACAAATTTTGATCATTTTGTTTTCACACATCTATCACCCTAAAACCTATCTTATGACGACATGCCCCCGAGAAAGATTGCCGTTTGATGGACACATTTTCATGGCCGTCGTTTTATCCTCCGGTTATTATCACTGCCGCAGATTCTCCAGTCTCTAAGCTCAACTATCATGTTAATGATAGACGAGTATAACAAACTTATTCGGTAGTGGGTTTTTGTTGACGAATATTCTACAAATGTTAGTGATCGAAATCAACCGAGCCTGAAAAATGGTACAAAACAGAGATATAATATAACTACGTGTTTTGGAACTAAATTCAAGAGATTGCGAGGACAATTCATGTTCATTAAGCTTTGAAGAGGTTCTTAATTTGAGAATCAACATTCTTGGATAGGCGTTAGTCACTATCTATAGACTATAGTACTATATATAATAACTGCCAATCTTCGTTTACGTACAAAAGAATAAACTGCATACTACTGAAGTATATATATATTGTGACTTATTCATTCTAATTCATCGTGTACATTCACATGGTGTAGTACGTATTTTGTATAACAAACCAACAATCATAAAATTTTCTGCAAAAGAAAAAAAAATCTAAGTTTTAGCTGGTGTACGTATATTTATACTTATGAAGTTTTGAAGAACTCTAGACGAGGAACATCTAAACGGAGGGAGTAGGTAGCTGTTTTGTAGTCACCCCATGTGAATGATTTATACCTTCGTGGATTTTCCGGCGATACCATTTCCGGTAACGGTGATATTTTTGACTCCAACGGTGGTGCCGCAAAATACATCGCCGACATCCGAGGCTTCCCTGCCGTG